>NC_088928.1:33305000-33307500 GCF_038396675.1 Hydra vulgaris
TACAAACAGATCATGGTATAACTGTAAATCCTCAAACTGTTCGCAATCGCTTGAAAAATCAAGGTTTTGTAGGTAGAGTTGCTCCATAAAAGCCTTTTTTGAGTAAAAAGAATCAAAAGAAAAGATTGGCTTGGGCTAAGAAACATTCAAATTGGACTACTGACCAATGGCAAAGAGTTTTATGGTCCAATGAAACAAAAATATGTTTGTTTGGTTCTGATGGTATCATACGCAAATGGAGTAAAAATGGCCTAAATCCTAAATGTATAAGACCAACTGTCAAGCATGGGGGAGGTGCCTTTAAGCTTTATTATAAAATTTCAATATAGTATATACTTCTGACTTATTTTTTCCTCTTATCATAGGTCAAATGATGGTTTGGGGCTCTTTTGCTTGGAGTGGTGTTGGCGAACTCGAGTTCATTGACAGAATAATGACAAAAGAGGTTTATACTGACATTCTGAAGCGAAATCTGAGATCAAGCGCCAAAAGTGCTGGCTTATCTCGTAATTTTATCTTTCAACAGGATGGAGATCCAAAACACACATCAAAGTTAGCTACTGAGTGGTTAAAGAAAAACAGTATTAAGATGTTAGATTAGGTTCCTCAGTTACCAGACCTAAATCCGATTGAAAATTTATGGATTCTTTTTAAAATTAAAATAGCTGATCAAAAACCATCCAGTTTGTCACAATTAAAGGCAGTTCTCATTGAGGAGTGGGAAAATTTTGACATACAATGGCTTAAAAACTTAGTAAATTCAATGCCTAAAAGATGTCTTGCAGTCATCAACGCAAAAGGCGCACAAATAGACTATTAATTTTATATTAGCAAAATAATTATTTATGGGGTGACTTTTTTGACTTGAGTGGATAATTTTTGTTTTAAGTATAAGAATATTAATTTCTTGTAATAAAAATGTTTTTTGATATAAATTCAATATTTAAAAAAAAAATTTGGGTCAAAAATCTATATTTAAGCATATAAAAATTTGTTTTCATTAAAAAACCATCAGGGGGTGATAGACTTTTTTGACATACTGTATATATATTTATATATGTTATACATTTTTTGTAACAATAACTTTTATTATTATTATTACTATTATTGTTGTTAAATTTTGATAAATATTAGTGTTGTTCCTTATTATTATTGTTTTATATCATTATATAAATATATTCCTAATAATTATTACTGTCATTCATATTTTATTATTAATATCAATTTAATTTGTATTTACTTTATATTATTATAATATCTGTTATTATTAATGTTATTTTTATATTATTACTAATATTATTATTAATCTGTTATTATTACTGAAATTATTTTAATTTATAGTTATTATTTATATTTTATAGGTGTTATTTTTTTGGTTAACATTATTATATAACTTTACAGTTACTATTATTTCTTCCTTTTCTTACAATTATCACCTTTTATCTGACTTTACTTTTCTTTTTATTATCACTATTTATTATAATTAAATTTGATAGGTGTTTACTTGAGATTAGTATCATTACTATTTGTAAATATCCTTGATGTAAGATCTTTATTCAGAATAAATTAGATTTGGTTTGATTTGATTTGGTAATTCCATTTTTAACTTACGTTACATGCGCAACAACTTTATCAAATGTTTGCTTATTTCAACTATAAACTAAACTTTTACCTATTTTATATGAAAGCTGTTAATTTTATGAATAAAAAGTTTTGAGTCTGGCTAAAAGAGGGTGAACTAATTAATGAAAATGCCACTTAATTTACGTTACACGGAAAATAAAGTAAAAAAATTGCTTAAATTTTTAGATCAGATTTTTGCGAATCAGTAAAGCGGTTTGTATTAGAAACTTTCACAAGATGTTGAGAATTCTATACCAATTTAAAATATATATAAAAATTTATTAGAGGTGACCGGCTAAGGAAAAGAAACTGTTTTTTTTATACCATGTATTTAACTTACGTTGCATCACTTATGTTACCGAGCGATTATCATCGTGGATTTTTTATATCTATTATTAAGAGTAAAAGTTACATAACGAAATAATTGCAAAATATTGAACCCATTCATTAAAAATAATTAACAATGGAAATTTTAAAAAACTGGTGCACACTCTTCCTGAATGATTTTTCATAACATTTATGATAGTTATCAAATTGAAAACAAACTTTCCACAAGACTAAGAACAACTTTGACACAAGACTAAGAGCATCTTTAAAAAATTATTTTAGTATTACAACTTTATTAATACTTATGTGAGTCATTTAAATAAGAAAGCCTTCATTTTTTAGAATTTTTTACTTACACTTCTTACTTTTATGCGTATTGCCTTACTTTTATAGGTTGAATTTTTTAAATGCTGCAGAGTATTTACATTTAAATTTTTTTAAATTTTTTTGACGTAATCACAGCTTAGGAGGGAGAGGGGTTTAGGTGTATGTAATTGTTTGTGACAGGAGGGAAGGGGTTGAGAACTGCCAAATGTAGGGTGATGCGCTT
>NC_088928.1:33310000-33460000 GCF_038396675.1 Hydra vulgaris
AAAATTTCAACTAGAAGAGAAGTTGGGAGAAAAAATCAGTGACAAGCATTATGAAATTGTATTATTTCGTCTTAAAAAACTAGCCTCACATTCAAGAGCCAATGAAATTCAAGATTTTCTTCAACAATTTCAAGTTCCAATTTATACACCAGGAAGAGAAGATCTTAAAGATGTTGAAGTTTTTGATGGTTGTGCTCGATCGATGGGATATCGAAAAAGTGCGAAAGCAGAAGTAATTATTAAGGAGGGGACTGGTAAAATAACTGTTAATAATAAACCATTCTTAGATTACTTCATTATACCAAACGATCGAGAGCAGATTATGTTTCCTTTAGTAGTGATTGGTCAATTAAACAGGTTTGATATAGAGACTTATGTAATTGGTGGTGGAACATCAGGTAAATCTGGTGCTATACGACTTGGAATAAGTCGATGCATTGCAGGATTGTGTCCTGAACATTTTGAAGTTTTGAATTCTTATAAGCTACTGACTAGGGATTGGCGGTTTCGAGAAAGAAAGAAACCAGGAAGAAAAGGTGCTAGAAGAGCTTTCCAATGGGTTAGGCGATAGGACTAGTTCCATTACAAATGCTGACAATTATTTTGCAAAGTTCTAAAAAGTTTTGTATTTTGTAATTTTACGATATACAAAAAATTATTTGTCCAATTAGTTAATTAGTTTGTCTAAAAAAAGGATCATTTAATTCAATATTTTTTTGAGTTTTAATTATTTTATTCTTAAAAATGAAATTAAACTGGTTATTATTATTGGTTATTATTTTTTATTATATTTTTTATGAGTTATTATTGAGCTAGAATAAAAATGATTTTTTTTATCGAGTTTTATTTTTAAAAAAGTTTTTTAAATTTGCTTAATTAACTTTAGTATTTGATATGTCACCTGAGTCTAATATAGAAAATAATAGCAAAAAAAATGAGAATATTTCAGATGAGCTAAACTCACAGGTTCATCATTCATCTCGTTTTGAGTTTACAAGCAGCGAAGAAGATGATGTTGATACAAATCAAAGTGAATATGCAGGTTACCAACTCCTCTCACAGGATTTATCATGCAACTATAGTAGTGAGGATGAGAGAGATGAAATTTCTGTAGACAACGATGAATTGTATAATACTGAAAATATTTGCATTGATTATCAGGTAAGCTTAAAACTTTGTATAAACTAAGAGTTAATTAATTATATTTTTTTGTAAGTTTTATCTGATTGTAAAAGCTTTCATATTTTTATTTCAATTAATTTTTTGTATTAACAGTTGATAACTAAAAAATGAGAATTTTCATATCTGGCTATAATAAAAACTAATGTTTAGAAAATGAAAGTTATATACAATTTTTAATTGAAGGTACATCACTTATCTTTAAGAAAAAATTAATGAACATTCCAATATGGTCCATCATCAGCAGTTTGATGTAGTTTTGTCATGATGTTGGAACAGGAGCATTGTACAGCATTTATATTGATTTGACGAATGCATCTTTTGGTTCGGGTAATCAATTGTTTGCAATTCTTAGCTCTCCAGTTGTTTTTGTATACTATCGAACTCAAATAGGGGAAAGTAACTTTCGTCATCCAAAACAAAACATTTTCCAGAATTATTTCAGGTCATCCAGTGGCATTAAGATTTCACGGTTGATACTTGCGTATTCCTGTGCTCTTGCTTTTTTTTGGCAGACTATTATTTTTTCAACGATTTGCACATATAAGGCTGCGTACACTTGAACTTTTCTGCAGCATCTAGTTGACTTATTGAATTATTGTTGTTAATAGCACTGTAAAGAAAATGAAATCCCTTCTTGTTCATTATTTTAGCTGGTCTTCCACTACCACTTTTACAATTGGTTGTTAAGGATGCCAAAATACGGTAAATAGTTGAAATTGGAATATTTTCGGTTTTAAAATGATTCGCAGTAAACTTTTTTCCGAGATTTTCGTGCATTTGATAGAACTTTACAATGCGCTTGCATAGTACATCTAGTTTTGACAACATTTTAAACATAACTGAATTAACTGATGCAAAACAAAACATATGATAAGTTTGTAAACAGAGAGAGTATAGTTTCACATAGGAGTACTTTTCTTTTTTTGACTTTTGCAGTTTGATTTCAGATGGTTAGAATTATTCTGATTTTTTAGTTATCACCCGTTAATTTTCACTTTAAAAGTTAATATTTTGTTTTTATTGTTTGAATTTAATAATTTTTCAGCTCTTATGTTGTGCATTTAGAATCTTGTATGTTCTGCTATTGAAGATGGCTTATCAAGTACAGGGCTGGAATTTCCTGAATATGACAATCATGCAGAGTGTGGTACCTTTGAAAAAAATGATTTTAAAATATCTGAAAGTAAAAATACTTTATTCTATAATTTTTTCCAAATAAATTATACAGAATGATAATATATTAGGCTGGTTTGAGCAATGATCTCCTGTAGGCTTTTATTACGTTATAATGGTTTGTCAACAATAAGAATTATCTTTTTAAAGTGTTATCATAGAGTTGTAGGGTTGCAAGAGCGATAAGTTTCTTCTTTATAATAGTGGTCTTCAACCTCAAAGAGCTTTGTATTTAAGGAGAAAAAATAATTTTGATTGCTTATGTTTAATGTGAGTGATGAGTTAATCTTTTTTTTTTAGCTCATGCAGAACTAATCAAGAAATCTATGTCAGGGTTTTCACTTCCAACAACAAACATTCCTGAATGGGCAAAAGATGTATCTGATGACCAATTAAAGGAAACCTTAAGAAAAGCAATTAATGAAAAATCTCAAGGAAAATAAGTTCACTGTATTCAGCTGTTCATAAATTGATTTTCTATTTTTATAATTTGTGATAAGAAACTGGTGTCAAGCATCAGCTCCAAACATCATACCAATCACACCGCCGGTGTAAAATATCAAAACAAACACCAGTGTAAAACATTAGAACCAACTAAAAATTGTTTTTAAGTTTTTTTTTAATTATTAATAGTTTATACTTGAATAATTTATTATACTATTTATTTGACAAATTTGTTATTTTGTGTTTTTTACTTTAAAAATGTTTAACACTTTAAAATAGGCTACTTGATTTTCAAGCTTGCTACATTTATGTAGTTGTGTAGTGATAGCTTGCGTGCTAATTGAAAGGTATGATGTAAACAGACAATTTCAGATCTCAAAATCTTGCGATGAAATGGTAGATGTTAAAAAAAGTAAAGAAAACTCTTTTAGAAGTTACATTAATTAATAATGAAATAAGGATATTGAAGCAATGATATTTAAGTTAATGTTAAGTAAAATTAGAAGTAAAAATAATCAATTTTGTTAATGCAAATGAAGACTGAAATTAGGAATTATTTGAAGAATAAAAACTGAAATAGAATTGAATATCAACATCAGAAACGAAAATAGAAGTAAAATTATTTATTATTACTGAACAAAAATTATTGAATTCAAAAGTAAAATTTAACAAAAAAAAAATTTTGACAATTTATTTGCACTTTATTGCTGTTGCTCATGTCTGGCCACCAATCAGTCTCATGCTTTTTGGCTTGTTTTGCCATGCTTTAATTTCTTTTATAGCAAAAGATTAAATGTATTATTGGCGTAAAAGTCAAACTCTTACGTCAACGATACATTTAATCTTTTGTTACAATAAAATATAAATATTTAAAGATACTAAAGAGTTAAAAATCAATAAATATTAAAATGAGTTTATCAAGGTTGTTGGTAGGAATGTGAAAGTTATGTATGGAAATCTTTAAAAAACTGACAACTGACAAACTGTCACATCCACATGTTTAGTTCAGGACAAAAATAATGAAGGGCGTGTGTAGCACAACTCTTGCCTGAAAAATTTCAGTAAGTTGGTAACGCATATTTAGAGAATACAAAATTTAGAGATACAAAATTTACATTGAAGAAAAGAAAAAACAAGATGCAAAAAAACAATTTATGTGTATAATTGATGACAATGATTCTACATCTTCCAAAAATAGTGGATAAACAAAGATCCAGACAATAGGAGAGTGCTTTGAACATTGAATAACCAAGTGGCCAATGGAATTGTGTGAACATCAGCATTGTCAAGATTTTTCTTCACATCGACTACGTCAAGATAGCGTGATAGAAATGATAGTCAATACCAGCTGCCCACTGGCATTGCTAGACGAGCCGTCATTTGGAAAGATGATAAAAACATTTAAACCAAAATTTAAATTGCAAGGTAGTTAACAACTAAATTTGTAAAATATTGTATTTTAAATTCAATAATGCTTAACAATTTTTAAATGTTATAAACTAGCCTATAAGAGTGCATAGAAATTTCTAGTAGCCAAGTTTGTGATATTTTAGGGTTAGATGAATTTAAATTTTATATAGTGCAGTGCACCTAAAATAAATATACTATTATCAGTGCGTCAAAAAGACGAAATAACCCTAGAAACCTAAAATAAAAGTAATGCAAAACAACTTACAATTAGATGTAGCCAGTATTAGTAACCAAAATTATATAACCATTTTTACCAATAACCAATATTAGTAACCAAAAATTACCATGAAGTTATTATTTCACAGTTATTTTAACTTATTTTACGTTAACCATGATTTACATAAAATTACTGGATTTTATGGAAAAACACTGAAATTTAAAGCAAAGTTATGGTAAGTTCCAGCAAATTTACATTTACAATAATTTAATAAAAGTTACATATTTATTTCAACTTTAATTCACATATTTACCCATATTTATAGTAATTACAACACTAAATGCTATAATTTTAACTTTAATTTTTATATTGCAGGGTTGGCAATATTGAACAAGGCAATAAGCAGACATTTCATCTACAATCTGCATGACTAAAAGACTTGTTAATTTGTACATGCAAAGTAACAATTTGTCTCGATTGTTGGACAAAGAAGGGTCTCTCGGCATCATTCCTTGGAATATCTGCGTGTTTCTATGACACCACCATTGTTCAAGCATGACATGTTCTCCTAAATTTAACAGCACTCCAACATCTGCGCACGGGTGAGATGCTTGCAGAACGTTTAAAAAAATGTCTTGACCATTAGGGTATTAGAGAAGATCAAGTTATATTAATTGTGTTAGACGATGGATCTAATATGGTTAAAGCCATCAGACTATAACAGAAAGAGCACGCAGCCATAAAATCTGACAAGTCTGAATATGAAACAAATGAGGAAGACAACCATTCTCATTTTGACTCTGATTTATCCCTACCAGAACATATTCCATATTGTTAAATGCCCAGTATGGCTCACACGCTTTAGCTTTTTATAAAACCAATTTACAAATATTATAGTGCAACTATTTTAGAAACAAGACAAGTTGCATTGAAAATTAGAAAATTAAATGTGGAAATTGAGAAACATGTTAACAAGTGTAGGAAATCTGTGATCACTGACTGTACCACAGATAGAACAGTACATATAAGATGATCAACCGGCTGTTGAAAATAAAGTCACGGGTGAATGAAAATCTAACAGAAATAGGTATATATTATTATTTATGTTATTAGTGCATACATTTTTGGGGTTTTAAAGTTCAGAAAATTGTCTTATTTAAACTAAGAAAATAATTTTTTTTTATATAAACTAAGAAAATAAAAGCAATAAATTGAAAGAAGTTCTTTAGTTATTATCATTGAAAAACAAGGTAGGATATATAGTAAAGGCTATATACTGTCTTTCAAATCATATCACAAAAGTGTGGGAAAAGGGAGATGGGAAAAACGATGACAATTATCAGTTATTATAATTGATATTAGTAAACTTTAATTTCAGATGGTTTTCTTAAATTTAGGAATTGACACATTCAAATCAAGTGAATGGGTTTGGCTTCAAAAACCTTTCCTTGCTTTTAGAACCCTTTGCAGTACAAACAGATATACTTCAAACAGATGCCAAAGCCCTTTCACAGGTTCTACCATCTATACTCAACTTGGAATGCCATCTGCAAGAACATCCTACAAACAAGACTTTGACAGTGAATCTTTTTGGAGATCTATGTCAAAGGTTTAAATCAATTCTGCAGCCTGAGTTGGCTACGTTTAATCCACTTTCATCTGCTGCATGTTTGTTAGATCAAACCATTGCTGTCTTTATTCTTATGCCGGAAATGGGCACCTTACTCCATGCACCAAAGATGTATATAACAAGTGTTTATGGAGATGAGCCAGAATTACAAGCAACTGCTGAGTCAAATAGATCTGAATGTGAATCTGCTGCCATGAAGTGCTTTAAATTCTTGTCAAATAAAATTCTTTCAAGTAAAGGAATTGTTAATAACCAAGACAATATCACTGTTTCAGGTCAGTTGTCAAGATATTTGGCAGACATCAAGTGTAATGACACCCTGCCAGTTAATGGCTTGCTCTTTTAGAAACAAAACAAAAGCAAGTATAGTAAGATTGCGATGTTGGCTGAAAATTTGTTGTCCACCCCAGTATCACAGGCGATTTTGGAAAGAATTTTTTCACTGTGGAATTTTAACTATTGAGCGTTGTAATCGAATGAAAACATCATTAGAGATTTTTTATAAAACTAAATAAGAATATGTGATTGAAATTCAAGCATATATTTTCTTACAGTTTCAAAAAAATCTAATCTCAATTCAATTGAATTGTTAAATGTTTTACAGTTATTATTTGCTTATTTATATTATTATTTTGTTATTTATATTTATATTGTATTATATTATATTAAGAAATTACTTTAATATTGTTGTCTTCAGACTTTGATAATGATACTTAATGAATTTATATCCTGTTAAAAATATTAAATGAATTAGGAACTGAAATAAGAAGTAGAGTTGTTGAAATCATAAGAACTGAACAGAAATTAATTTTTAGAGAACTGATTAAAACTCAAATAGGAATTATTTTAATTGTAAAATTAGAATTAGAAATTAAATCAATGCGACAAGAACTAAATAGAAACTGAAATAAAAATTATATTTCAAACTTAAATATGAAGATGATTTGATGATTGAGCCGAAGTTAATCTTACAAAAAAATATCTTGAAAATCACCAAAAAAAAAGACCTTTCATTTTAGGACATACTAAAACAAAATAAGCATTGCGTTTAAAGTAGAATTTTCAAATACATTAGTTGCAAGTTTTGGTGATAGCATAGAGTGTAGATGGTTAGGAAAAAAAATTTAGCTAGAAGTTGATTGGGTGCACTAACGGGTGATGCGGAAGTTATCGGACAAAATAAAAATGTCAATAGCTTATTTATAAATAAAAAAACAAACTACTATTATATATTTTTTTTAAATAAAGCATTTATCTTTTAATAAAAATATATTATTTTTTATATGAAAAAACACCACCATCTGCAATTGATCTCAATTTTGCTCTGACGCCTTTCATATGCGACTGTAAAAAGTTTAAATCAATTTCTTGTAGTTTTAGTTTAATGCGATCAATCAAAACTTGCTCTGATAAAGCTTTCCAATCTCCCTCGTAAACCTTCTGTGCCAAATGTCCCAAAAATTTTCAATTGGTCGTGCTTGAGGCACATTTGGGGGATTGGATTCTTTATCAACGTAATAGACATATTGGTCCACCCAATTTAGAGAATCTTTAAAATAATGAGAACTTGCTAAATCTGGCCAAAATAAATAGTTAAAGTCTCCATGATACTTGTGAATAAATGGAAAAAGTCGTTTTTCTAAACATTCATTAATATAGATTGATGAATTGATCGCTACAGCTTTGAAAGTGCGAAACAATCCACGTTAATAATTTTTTTGGAAATTTTTTTTTTCCTATAAACGAACACTTTCTGGGCATGTCTTTTTGTTGTTTGTGTAGTATCCCGAATTTTCAGGCATGTTGTCCCTTGCAAAACAAAAGTGTTTTTCGTCATCGATGACTAGAAGCAATTTTGTGTTATAGAGTTGTTTAACTAGTTTCCTGCTTCTTTTCTTTGCCTTTATTTGTTGTTCTATAGTGTATTTTGGAGTCTTTTCACGTTTTCTATATTTAATATTCATTTTTTTTAACTGACGACCAATTGTCGATTGATTTACACCGAATTTAATACCTATTTTTCTCTGACTGACCCCTTTTCGATTGTTGACAAGTCTCATTAATTCGGCTTTCTTTTCTCTAGTCCAGCATGTCGGATGACCAGGGTGCTTTCTATCAGAAAACGATTGAACAGTTTCAAGTCTTTTTAGGTTATCATATATTGTACTTCGAGCAAATCCTTCCTTTTCAAAATGATTTACGATTTTTTTTTTATATATATTAGGTTTATTTACAAAAAACATTTTTAGTCGCTTTCGAAAAGATTCTCGTTCAGCTGCATTTAACCTCATTTTAAATAATTGTGTTTCAAATAATAAAGTTTATATTTTATAGAACGTTTATGCCTACGCATAAAACCACAAAAACTAATTATTATGCTTAAATAATGAAATTAGGATTTGTCTGAAACAGTGTCTCAAAAAATTATCCGATCAAACACTTTTTTAAATATTTTTCCTAAAAAAAGTGCTGTATTTTCGTAAATTTAGACTTTTTTGGTAAACTCAAGATTAATAAAAATAAAAGAACATGTTTTTAAATAGATTTTCTTTATTTCAATGTAAAATATGAATCACAAAGTTTTCAGTCTTTAAATAAATGAACTTAGGTCGTTTTTTTATTGTCAAAAAAATATTCGACCAAACGCATTATTTGTTCCATAATAAATTATTATATAACAAAACAATTATTTTAATACTTTGTTGGGCCTCCCTTTGCTTGAATTACAGCTTCTAGACGTCTAGGCATTGATTCGACTAAAGATTTTGTTTCTTCTGATTGAATCTTTTCCCAGGCTTCTTCAATTGCCACTTTGAGGTTTTCTTTTTTGGAAAATGACCAATCTCCAATTTTTCGGTCTACAATTTCCCACAAATGTTCAATGGGATTAAGGTCCGGTGATTGTGCAGGCCATTCCAAGACCTCAACATTATTTTCAGCAAACTACTCCTTTGTTTTAGTGGCACAATGCTTGGGATCGTTATCTTGCTGAAATGTAAAATCAGATCCTAGTCGAAGTTTTCGAGCAGATGACTATAAATTTTGCTTTAATATGTTTCTGTATTGCACCTGATCTATTATAGTATCAATAAATTGGAGTTTTCCAACAGCCTTCCAAGCCATTGAACCCCATACCATCACGTTACCGCCACCATACTTGACAGTTCCTATCACGCAGCTTAATTTGTAGGCTTCTCCGGCTTTTCTCCAAACTTTTTGGGCTCCATCAGATGACTTTAAGTTGAATTTTGATTCGTCGCTCCACAGGATCTTTTTCCAGAAACTTAACGGCATGTTTTTGAACTTCTTAGCAAACTCCAATCTTCTTTTCATGTGTTTCTTACTCAAATATGGTTTATTACGCACAAGTGGTCCTTGAAATCCCTGGTCTCGGATACGATTTCTGATTGTCTGATGGGATAATTTGATTCCATAATTCTCTTCAGCTTGCTCAGCCAGTTTTCGAGCAGAAATGAAGCGATTTTTCTTGACTTGTATAATTAAGTTTCTATCAAAACTCTTAGAAGTCTTTTTTTTTTGCGACCCTGGCCTTCTTTTGTGGCTGTTGTTCCGATCAAATTATACTTCTTCATTATGTCGGATACTGTATTATGAGGAATTCCAGTCTCTTGCTGCACCTGACGATAGGTTTTACCCTGATTGACTAGATCGACAGCTAAATTTCTCTGAGAAACAGTCCAGTGACGTTTACCTCCAACCATTTTACTTAAAAAAACATTAAACCTTTTTTTTTATACAAAACTTTTTTTTTACTACAAAAAAAGTTTTTTGTTATCAATTTCATTAATTGTATAAAAATTTGCTAAAATATTTCAACAAATTTCACATAAAATTAATTAAACTTA
The DNA here is from genome assembly GCF_038396675.1 of Hydra vulgaris. Lineage (NCBI taxonomy): Eukaryota > Metazoa > Cnidaria > Hydrozoa > Anthoathecata > Hydridae > Hydra > Hydra vulgaris. The sequence continues at coordinate 33,319,923 of NC_088928.1, forward strand.
CATAAATATGGCTTGGTCGGATAATTTTTTTACAAGCTTATTCAGTACTAAGTTTCTTTTAGGTCAAATAATAAACCAACTGAAGCATGAATCAAATATAATGAACGCTTAATAATATACTATTCCCAATAGAATTAAAATGACAGACAAAATAAGTATCGCTATTCATTGTTTTTAGTATAATTTAGAGCGTAAAAATTTTTTATTGGGAAAAACTTTTTTGGTCGGATAATTTTTTAAGACACTGTAACTTCCGCATCACCCGTTACATTGACTATAGATTTTGGTTTGCGTATGTTAATAAAAAAAAAAAACCTTACTAATTTTTCTGTTCTTTTTTTTTTTAAGTGAATTCCCTGTTAATGCAAAATTTCAACTCAAAGTTTACTTAGGTTTGTGTGATGGTGAACCAGGTATTATAAAACCAAAAAACAATTTTGTGAAGTATTAGAAATTATAACAGATTTTTTTCTGAGCAATGTGGGAATACATTTTTAATTATAATTTGTGAATTACTACTAATTCCGAAATTTTTTTTATGTCTGTTCAATATTTATATATTCTTCTAAAGTTGTTATGTGTAAAAAGTATAAGCATAAAAATATTTTTATGATTTAAATTGAAAGTATCAAAGTTGAATAAAAATAAAAAAATTATAAAATAGAGTTGTTAAGTTAAAACAATCTTCTTGTTTTTTTTTTTCACTTCCAACAAGACTGCTAGCAATCACTATTAGAGTTAGAAGTTACTGAAAGCGAAAGGTTAAAGTTTAGACAAATAAGAATTTTTGGAGAACTTAGGAACAGTCACAATAAAAGGATGAGACAAAGGGTAGATGAATCATCAAGTACATTACCATTCATAATTATAACAAGATCTAGATTGTTGCGATATGTAGTAGAACAAGAAGATCGAAATCCATATTTGTTAGAAGCTATAGTGATACAAATATCAAGTAATGGATCAACCTGTTTACTAGCTATATCAAGTAAGATGTGATTGGTCGAATCAAGAGATAAGATTGATGAAAAGTTCTCAGCAAACAATTTAGCTATGTCTTTAAGTGAGGTAAAAAAATCTGAACCATGCAAGACAGGAGGAATAACAGATTTGCACTTATTATAGACACTTGAAGTCTCTCCAGAAGTCCCTGAGGCCTAATTTTTGAACCATTGGAAATTGCAGCAGCACTACAGGAGGAAAATCATGGAGAAGAGTGAGGCTTGAGAGAATAAAAGATTCCCAGTCAGTTTTAAAGTAGTTTTAAGAGGTACAATGATAGGGGGATTCTGATGATGACGAAGAATGAAATAATAGTTTTAAAGAAATCAAACCATGGTCAGAAGCACCTAGGGGTGAATTTAGAGAAACTGAGCACTGACTAAAATTAGAAAAAATACATAAGTGGAGTAGAGAAGGTAAATGATTCGAATTATCTGGAAAGTGACTTAGAAAATTGACTATTTGTGTTAGAGATTAAGAAAGGCATTAGTTGGTGTCCTTTAACACTTACAGAGTCACTGATACTAGAACAAAGCCATTCAGTACAATTAGTATATAAGTCACCAACAACAACCATATTGCCTGAAGGATAAAGAGAAAGGTCTCGTTCAATTTGGTCAGAAATAACATCGAAAAGAGTGCTATCTTGAGATGAAGGAGAGTGATATAGAACAAAGAGAAAGGCGATAGAGTGATGTGGTGCTAAAGAAAAGCACAAAAAAAAGAATAATCTGGATTCAAACCTAGTTTCTCGACAAATGGGTGAATTTTTACAAATGTAAATGCCTAGACCAAGCATGTGACTATTTGAGTCTTTATGAATTAAAAGAAGATAACCATCAACACTAAGATCACAAGATGAGACAGCTGAACTAGTCTCACAAAGAGCAAGTCGGTCTGAAGAACTTTCCAAGAGATAAGACTCAACAAAAAAAGTATTGCTTCAAAGATCACAAATATTAGTGAATGATAGATTTAGAGAACTTGACGATGACGATGGTTTTTTGTGTTTTACAGTTTTTGATACTTAAGTCATTTTTTAAAATTAGTTAAAGAACTTGACTCAAGCGCAGGTAGTACTCAGTACAATATCTAATAGTCCAAGCAATTGCCTCATTACTATTAATGAAACCTAAGCCGTAACAAAGGGCTCCAAATGTGACCTCAACAATGCCCACCAAAAGTACGAACAGAGACACTATCCATGTGCAACATGGCACTGTTAGTTCTCTGATATTTTACTACTGTTGATGAAATCAGCCTCTCTGAGAACTACCACAGAGTTCTGGAAACCTAACTACCAGCCAACCTTTGAATTATAAAACTGAGTTTTAGAGCTATACCCTCAGTTTTAGAGCTGTACGTCTTTCTATCTGTTTACCCCTTAAGTCTTTGCCCATGAAGCCTTCTACTCGACAGCATGCATTTAATTTCTGCCCAAGATGAGTAAAATTGTTAATGAATAAAACAAAATTGAGATTTATAAAATCAGACTTATTTTTAAAATATTATTTTCTTCAAAACGAAATTTAGTCCATTATTGTTTAGAGACTATTATATATGTGTGTATATATATATATATATATATATATATATATATATATATATATATATATATATATATATATATATATATATATATATATATATATATATATATATACATATGTTCATAGATTTTTTAGTGACTAAATAAAGTTTAATTGAATTAAAATGAACTATTATGAATTACTTGGAGTTACTTTTGAAAGTACAGAAAATGAGGTAAGTTATTTATTAAGTTTTATTTTTTTTTAATTTTTCTTTAATTTTAAGTTAATATAATTTAATCTAAAATTATTTTTAAGTTTTTTAAAGTTTTAATTTTTTTCATGTCTTAATCATAATAAGTATTATAATAATTAGTGAGCATAGGTTATAATTATAATAATTAATGAGCATTGGTTATAATTATAATAATTAGTGAGCATTGCTTATAGGTTTAGAAAATTGTTGTTCTAAAAAAACATTCTTAGTTCACACTAGTTTATCACTCTAAGGGTGATTTCTATAAAACTTTTGAAAGTAGCATAGTCATGTAATTACTTTGAAATTGTAAATTTTAAAAGTTAACATAGTTACACTGTTTTTAAAAGTCATTCTAATCAAAGTTCTACAAGCATAAAGTAAAGTTTGTATTTATTTAAGATTAAAATATTTTGATAATTACTAAAAATCAGCTTTATCAATTTATTTAATGTAAATGTCTAAAATGTTTACTAATTTAATTATTTTACAAAACTAGTTGTATCACTAATGAATGATACCTAAATAAAATAAATCTCACTATTGTTATATATACTTATATTTCGCAATACTATTAAGTAAATTGTTTAACAATATTATTGATGTTCCATTTAAAATATTTAAGGAAGAATTAGATAAAATAAATGTTTTATAAGTACCAGACTTTTATTGTATGTAGAGAAAGCTAAATTTGTCCTATTCCATAAACCTAGTGAAGCCTTATCCTTTGAAATTATTAAATCTTTTATTCAAAAAGATAACATTTAAAAGGGAATTTACCACGAACTTCCTTGGAGTAATTTAAAAGGGAATTGATCTCAAACTTCTTAAGAGTAATTTAAAAGGGATTTGACTATAAACTTCTTAGGAGTTATTTAAAAGGGAATTGACCACACCTCCTAGGATTAATTTTAGATGAAAAATTGTCAGATAGATCAAAAGATCTCAAAGTATATTTCCATGTTATGCAGACCTTTTTTAATAATGCCTTTGTAGGAAAACTATATTTTTTGTTTAATCAATCTAAATCGAACTAAACCAAAATTTCTAGTAAACTAAAACATGCTTGCAGGACATTATTTGGGGCAAACATAAATGCGTATTGGAAATCTCTTTAGTTGAGTTAAGAGCTTTAAATATTTAGAGGCCTAATATTCCCCAAATATTCCCCAAATGATACAGTTTATGTTTAAAGTAAAATGTCATCTCCAGTAACATTTTAATCTAACTTTATTGAAATTTCTCATAAATATTCTATCAAATTTTTTGAAAACTATGTTGTCATAATCCATCTTTTTAGTTTTCTTGCATATAGTCTACTTAAATACGTGACTGAACTTGCTGCTTATATTCCAATAATTAGTAGTTAGTAATAATTAGTAGTTAGTAATAATTAGTAATTAGACCAGTTTCTAGTTTTTATTTGCGGTGATTTTCAAAAGAGTTATAGCTGTAGTTATTCGAACCAAATTTTTATTTGTCTTATAAAATGCCACAAAAGTAGTGTTATTGCTTGCAGAAGCGGTTATAAAAACCAACTAAATTCTTTGAAAAATGTATTGATCATTTTTAAGAAAAATTTATCAAATGATGCAAACAAAATACACTAGACTTAACAAAGAATCTTATTCTAAAAAGTACAGTTTATAGCTTTAAGATTCCTGCAAAAAGATCTTTTTTCTCATTCAAGACTAGATAAAACAGCGGTTTTCAAAAAACAAGATATAATATTTTCTATAATATTTAATGATTTGACAGAACAATTTTTCCTTAAAATTTTTAATTTAAGAAAATATATGGTGGTGTTATTTATTATCATGTTATTATTGAAAATATAAAATCATCAACAAACATTGAAAAGCATCAGTTTTGATGCCAATCTGTTTGTAAAATTATACCATAAAGGAAATTTGATACCTCTTCCCTAAAGATTTCATATCTCTTCCCCAAAGATTTGATACCTCTTCCCTAAAGATTTCATACCTCTTTCCCAATGATTTTGTCAAAATAATACTCTCACAAGTTAGAGCATGTTGGGAAACTTAATATCTTATGAGAAATAGGGTTGAAGGAAAAAAAAATTAATCTTTTTATGTATTATGACTTTATATTTTTATGTATTATGAATCGCATAGCAGAAAGTTATATAGTAATGAATTTATACACTTTCTACGATATACCTCTAGATGAGCCTACAACTCGTTATTAGATGAATTTTCTTTTCCTTCATTTTTATATTTAAAACCATTAACTTAAGTGGAATCAAACCAATTAAAAAATTAAAATAATTTTTAATGAAAGAAAAAATAAGATAAAATGTACTTGCAAAAAAGTGTTCAATACCATGGTGGTGGTGGTGGTGGTGTGGTGGTGTTCAATACCGTGGTCGTGGTGGTGGTGGTGGTAAATTTGTTGGAAAAGATGAGAACAAAGAGTTTTTACTCAGGAGTTGTTGTTTTTATTCAGGAGTTGTTGTTTTTGGAAGATATTAAACATTGAAACCAGTATTTCTAGAAATTCGTTGATGACTGAAATTGAAAAATGTCTAACAAATCTATTTGATATTAATTCTAAAATTGGTGCTATCATCACAGTAAACCATTCATCCGATACATTTGCATTTAAAACTAATTTAAAAGTACAACTCCATAGGCAACTATCTTCTTTATTAGGTACAAAATAAAATCTACACATTTGATAGTGTACATGTTTTTAAAAATATAAGAAATAGTCAATTACATTCAAAGAAGTTTATTTTTCTAACATTCAAATTTAATAAATTTGAGATTTCAAATCTCTACATAATACATTGCTTTTGTACTGCTTTTATGCATCAAAGAGAAAGTTTGATATACACCAAGTTGTAGTAAAATTTTTTATAAAATTTTTCAAGTTTGTGCAACATGGTAAAAACTAAAAAAAGTTTTATAAATTTTGTCAAAAGAAGTTTTATAGGATATTATCTCTAGTAGTGTTATGAGCATTTAATTTAAACCCACCCTTAACAAATCTAACCTGGTTCTAGGGGAACCCCCTTTAACATTCCTATGTATTGTCAGTTAACTTATTATTAAACAATAACAAATAAATTACTTTAAGAAATTATTTTTTTTTGTCAGATTTTTATCTGACAGCATTGATTTATGTTTTTAGATTTTAAAAGCCTATAGAAAAAAAGCATTGCTATGTCATCCTGACAAAAATCCAGATAATCCAAAAGCAGGTAGGAATTCTAGTATCAATATACTAGAAAAAGCTATGGGTATCAAGGTTGCAGTATCTCAGATGAAATTTAAAAAAAAAAGTTATATTCATGTCATAATTAAATTATTTTTTAGCTGAATTGTTTATTGAAATTGCTGAAGCATTGAAGATTTTGACAGATCCTAAAGCACGAGTAAGCAATGTTTTTATTTGAAGAACATCATATTTAATATGAGTTTTAGTAACTATGTTTAATGAAATTAAGGTGGTGGTGGCTTATTCTTTGAACCATGTCAGATCCGAATGAGGTTAACTTTAATAAACACTTTTTTATCAAGATAAATGGTTTGTAAAGATTTAAATGAATTTTTTCGATATGTTATTTCAGTATTGTTTGAATTGTCTTCAGCTGTTTTCTCAGTCATTTGTAACTCTATTGATCCAAGAGATTTATGATTGTAGAGGTTTTAGGCAGTAAAATCAGAGATTTTTGGTGGTGTCATAAAAAATAATAGCTCCATTTCTTTACCTAGTATAAACGATATCAAACTAATTTTTTATTTATTTATCTTTTTGCATAAGGGTTCATTAAAAAATGCTTCATTTTTTAAATTTTTTTATCTTGCTCTAAATTTCTGCATTTAACAAAATTTTATAAACAAAAATTTTGTGAAAACTTTTATTTAGGAAGCTCTTAACAAACTTTTATTTAGGAAGCTCTTAACAAACTTTCATTTAGGAAGCTCTTAACAAAGTCATAAAAGCAAAAGAAGCAGCAAAGCTTAGAACAAAAGCTTATGATGCAAAGAGAAAAAAGTTTAAAGAGGGTTAGTGTGTATATATATATATATATATATATATATATATATATATATATATATATATATATATATATATATATATATGTATATATATATATATTATATATATATATATACATATTATATGTATATATATAAAATAACTTTTAGCTTCATCATTCTTCAGATCAACAGCTTTCGAAAAAAATTGCTGAAAGTTATTTAAAGATTTCAATAAAACAATTTTTAATAAAGTTATTGCTAGTGTATCTTAAGTTAAAATTGAAATACGTTATATATATATATATATATGTTTATACCATATATATATATATATATATAAATGGAATAGGCGTATAATTTTAAAACTGAATAATTGCTCTCACTCCCATTTTGCAATTTTCATGTAATGTAAGTTATAAAATACACAATAAAGTTTGTTTTTTTCAAAAGTTTCATAATTTAGCTTAAATGTTTTATTAATTTGTGTGTTTTGATATTAAATCTTCTGTTTTAAAACACATTTTAATTTCTGTTTTAAATTTTAATTTTGAATTTCTGTAATAAGTCAAAGTTTTGTCTAAAATTTTATTGTTTTTTTTTAAATGTTGTTAATATTTACATGATGAAGAAAATAATATTTGAAATTTGCTCTTACTGTTAGAGAAAAAACTGTTTTTGATTTAATTACTTTTATAAATTTTGATGAAAAACCTCAAAGAAAAAGAGTGATTATTTGTATAAACTAAAATGCGTTTCACTTGCAATTCTTTCATTTTAAAACTTAAAAAATAAGATAATCCATCTATTCCGTAGTTTACATCTATCCATTACCGATGTTGCTTTTAATCTGCAGATGAAATCTAACAATTGTTAATAAACATTTTTTTAAATATAAAACTAATATTTATATTTTAAGACAATTTAAATAATTGACACTAATGAAACTACTGGCTCTATTTAAAAATAATCTCTGTTAAAAATAATCGTATTTTAAATGAAATTTTTTTAGTAAGAAATAAAAACAGTTTTTCCAGGCTCCTAGTGTTGCATATCTAAATAAAACCAATTGCTTCTGGCCTTTTAAATTGACTAAAATTGCCTTGTATGCCATAAACACTAGAAACACGTGGGATTTAATATAAAGATATGCAATTAATTTCCCGCCCCTTCAGCCAATATATAATGCAAAATAGTCACTCATAATTTTACTGAACTTACTAATGATCTAATATGTGGCTAAGTTTTCAGATGCCACTAGCAATAAACTCATTTTCTGTAAGTTATCAACTCAAGGGTATTTTTTGTTGCAAAAATATGAGCTCATTTTGAAGGAAATCCTCCTTAATAATCACATGGTAATGTAAGTGATATAACGAATTAAATGCGTGGATGAATCAAGATGGTATCTGTTTAATTTCTTTAGTTCATCTCTAATAAAACTTTTAATAAGAATTAACAACATCTTGTAAATTTTTTATATATAAATGCGGAAGTGGTGTTGTGGTAGAGCGCTCGCTTTATAAGTAAGAGGTTCCAAGTTCGATCCCCACCACGTCCCTGGTAGCACAGCGCTCAACTTGTTTCTCCGTGTAGTGGCCTTGTTTCTTAAGGTTTGTGTTTCGGAGTTATAGAGTTGAAAGAGGGTTACAACCACAAGTAGCCTCCTCATCTGTAGTGGCCTTATCGGCCTTGGGGAGGTGAATTATCAACAAAACAAAAAAAAAAATGGAGTATATATATACATATATATATATATATATATATATATATATATATATATATATATATATATATATATATATATATATATATATATATATATATATATATATATACACATATATATAAATTAGTAAAAAGCACTCATCTAACTTTTATCTTCTACTTTAAGTTTCACCATTGCTGGATCATCAGGAAGAGTTACTAAATCTCAAAAAAAATTCAATTTATAGAAAAAAAGTTATAAATTATTATTAAAAAACTTTTAATTGCTATTTTTTTAATAATTTTTTATAATTTTTTTATAATAATTTATAACTTCCTAAAAAAAATATTTTTTTGAGATTTAGTAACTCTTCCTGATGATCCAGCAATGGTGAAACTTAAAGTAAAAGATAAAAGTTAGATAAGTGTTTTTTACTAATTTATTATTGCTCTGTTCTTTAAGAACATTGAGCACTCTATTTGTAAAATACACTAACATAATTTACATATATATATATATATATATATATATATATATATATATATATATATATATATATATATATATATATATATATATATATATAATATATATATATATATGTAAATTATGTTAGTGTAAAAACTTCAACAAACCAAAGATTTTCTTATTTAAATTGCTCAAATAAATAATAAATAATCAAAACAAGTATTAATAAAGTTGTACTAAAATAATTTTTTAAAGTTGCTCTTGTTGGTCTTGTAGAAAGTTTGTTTTCGATTTGATAACTATCATAAATGTTATGAAAAATCACTCAGTAAATCACTAGTTTTTTAAAATTTCCTTACAAGAAATCTTACAAGAAAATGAATTTTAGAATTATTCTTTAATTTGTATAAATCATCTTATAGATTGTTTGTATGGCTTTGTTTATAAATTTAGATTTGGAAAACAGAGAAAAAGCTGCACAAGAAGCCACCAGCAATGATACCTTAAATGCTGAAAGACTTGCTGCAGAGGTTTACTCTTTTATTTAAGGTTGATAAAGATTTAATACTGTTAATGTTAGTAATATGGTGGTTAGTGTTACTGTGATTAATGTTACTGTGGCTAATGTTACTGTGGTTATTGTAGCTTTAAGTTTCATTCCTATAGGTAAAAAATTTGTTATCACTGATTTTTTGAATAAATAAATTTTGAATTACAGAAACCACTAAATAGTTCTTTAGTAGCTTTGTCAAGTAGAAGCTAGCCTTTACTTAATACCTGTGTCGGTAATCCTCCTATCAACCTAACTTAAAGTATTACTCTTTTCCAATTTAAAACCAATCGCTCCTAATCCAAACCTTCCCCTCAGATTAAAGTTGTGTATCATGTGTGAAAAACATGTTTTGTTTCTATTTGTTAGATTAAAAGACTACGCTCTGAAGGATCTCGTTTGCTAAAAGAACAGCAACTGCTAGTTGAAAAGCAACTTAATGAAGATCGACTAAAAAAACATGCTGAAACTTCACCTAAACTAAAAGTGAATTGTAAAAGGGAATAATTTTTTGGTATCATTTTTGTAAACTTTTTTTATAAAATATTTTTATTTTTAGGTAACATGGGCTTGTTCAAATGACCATCAAAATGGTGGGTATAACGAAAGGGTTCTTAAACAATGTTTTGAAAAGGTTACATTTTTTAAGTTTGAAAACTTTCATAATCCTATGTTGGGAATATTTTGGGGTAGAAAATATATATAATTTAAATTCTTAAAAGTTACGACAACTTTTTAATAATTTAGTACGGACCAGTTACAGCAATTGTATTATCTAAGAAAAATGGTTTAGCAATTGTCGAATTTATGCATCATATTCATGCGGTAAATTGTTTCCTACGATTTTTAAGTTTAATTTGTTGTTTCATATTTGAATATATATTTTATATTTTTTTCGAAGAACATGGCTTTAGAGTTTGAAAAAGGGCTCGATGAAAATCCGTTCCAGTGCTCTTGGTTAGAAGGGGAAAATTTTGAAAAATCGCAAAAAAAACAGGTATGTCGATCTCTTATGCTACTTATATCAGTACGATACATGCGTGTGTGCATGCGTGTGCATGTGTGTGCGTGCGTGCGTGCAGATTAATCTATTTCGGGCGCCTTATGCAGAGATAAATTTAACTAATTTTTTATTTTATTTGATATTTAATAAAGCAACTAGATATTTTTAATTATTGACATAAAATTTAATCTAAAAATGTTATAATTTTTGCAACAACTAAATTGAATTCAATAAAAAAGTTTTGCTTGATCTGAAAAATCTTTCAAAGAATGTCGTTATATTCTTAATTCGAATGGAGTTATATTCTTAATTGAAAAGTTGTTTAGCTTTTTGTTTGCTGTTTTTAACCGAAAGTTACATCTTTATTCTTTGATAATATGCATTAATGTTGATTATGTTTTTTCAATATAAGTTATAATTAAATAACATTTTAAAAAATAAGTTAGAAGTAAATAATATTTTCATACAGAAAGTTAAATAACTTAACAAAAACTTATAGTTTGACAGTATCACGAGCGCTAAATGAAATACAGCAGTATAAATAATGCACATTCTGAAAGAATATGTTTATAACTTTTATATTATGATTTCAAAAAACAAACCTTTTGTTCGCCACTGTGTGTGCAATCCGCCACTGTGTGTGCAATGTATGTGCATAGTGAATGTAAATGTTATTAATTCTTATTAGGTTTCTTCATTACAAAGGATGACAGGTACAGCTAATCAATCAACAGACAATGATTTTGAAAGCATTGTACTTGCAAAAATGCGTCAAGCTGAAGAGAGAAAACGTCTTGCACAAAAAATAATGGAAGAAGATGCAGCTTCGCAATAGAACTTTTTGATCATGAAGATCATATATAATCCTCATGAGGATCATATATAATCCTTTTTTATAGTCGGAAAATTGGGATGACTTAGATATAACAATTGATTGTATTCGATAAAGAACCGTTACCATAATAAAGGTATACCGCACACAAAATAAAAATATTTTGTGTGCGGTATTTGAATGAAATCGAATTACATTTAGTTACTATCAAGCCAGTTTTTTGTACAAGGTTTTGTTTTATATATTTATAGTAATTTAATATGTTTATCTTACTATGAAAGTTTCATAAAACGAAAAAGTCTGTTGTTTAAACCAAGACATAAAGTGCGCACCTTAAAAATAAGATGTGCATCCTTTAAAATGAATTTTTGGAAACGTAAATCCTTATTTATTTTGGATTTTTTTATGTTTGTAAAAACGATAAAAAGCTTTAATAATTTTGAAAATGTTTTTCCATCGTCGTTGCCGTTTTATTTGTTGTTGAAAAAGTTTTTTTGTTCGGAACGAAAATCAGATATTTACCAGTAAACCGGTATTATAATCCCTAGTTTTAAATGACTTGAATCTATTATCTTTCATTATTCTCGTTTTGAAGAGAACTTTTTCTGTTGTTGTTTTACGTTCTGTTTTTTTCTCTAACTGTGAACTTTTGATTTTAGAAATCTTTCTGCTTAGTCGTAAATCTTGTATGCTTACCAACAGGTATAGCCTATCCTGTAGAGATGATGTTGCGCTCTAAATTAACTAAACTTTCCAAAACTATATTTCAGTATCAATCCTCTAAGAGACTTGGAAGAACAAATATGCAAATCAGCATGATTTCATAAAATTAATTCCGATGATGTATGTTTGTTCTAGGAGTTGTGAGCATTATCATTATAATGGTCTTTGAGGTCAGCTTCAGTATTAAAAATCATAAGTCTCACTGCAAAGAAACACCAGAGTTAAGACATCTATCTTTCCGTTTCTATAGATTTCTATTTGCTCTTAAAATCTCTGTTAAACCAGAAACGAATTCCAATCCTAAAAACAGAACGTTTTCCTCTACCACAATTAAAGTGTTGTCGTAACGTTATTCCATTATTGTTATATGAAGTTGAATGGATTGAACTATGACTGATTTTAACTTTTCAATTTCAACCACTTATAATTTTTAATCTTTAGAACCTCCATAAGACATTTTCTTTGATATCCTGTGCTGACATACAGTTATTCCTAGCGATAACATGCATAAATGTACCTCTTGGCAACAGCAATTTTGCAATCACATTGATCTTTTTGTGGCTCTTTGTACTTTTATATTAGAAAGAAAATACTTTTCATCTTAAAAATAAAAGAATAGCGTTTCGGTAACTGAGTTAGCTGAACAACACCATAAATTGAAAACAGTAAATAATTTATAAAGATGAGCTTCCACTCATCCGTTTTTCCACGGGAACGGGTTAGGGAAGGAAAAAACAATCATGTTAGTATGCTTAGTTTTGCTTCGGACAAACTGGATGACTTAATGCCGAACCAGCCTGTACAACGAATATGTTGAAATGAGATAATTGGACGCAAAGATTAAAAGTTCTTAACTAAAAAAACTAAAAGTAATTGCAATTCAGTGCGCATATAAGTATATTGGTGTTGGCAAAGAAACACTTTATAAATCATTTATTGATTTAAAATAATTTTTTTCAACTTTGTTGTATAGGCAGGTTTAGCGCTTAAACATTCAACTTAAATTTATACTACGCTTGCCCACGCAATTATTTTTCCCTTCCTTTCCGTTCCCGTATAAAAACGGATGAGTGTAAAGGCCAAAAACGAGGAAATAAAAAATCAAATTATTACATTATAAATTTCAAGAGTCTAAATCAAACTCTTCCGCCATTGAATCAAACTTTAATAATAATTATAATAAAAGTAATTTCATAATAAACCAGCATTACCATTTTTTTTATAAATCTGTTTCACACTTGGAACATCTTAAACACATAAAGTCTCTTGCATCCTGATCACCTTTTTGTATTACTATATGGTAAAGTTCTTTCTTTAGTTTACCAGCATCATTTTTATAAAATAAGCAATAGATATGCATTGACCTCTCTAACCAAAATAGGTTTTCTGCCTGTTTCTAAACTCAACAGAAAGTATTTTTTGTTTATTTTTCTATGTGTAAATTTGGTTTTTAACTTTTTTGTTGTTGCAAGTGTCGAAGAATATGCTTCAATCATTTAATTTTTGGACCGTTCTATGTGTTAATTTGGTTTTTAACTTTTTTGTTGTTGCAAGTGTCGAAGAATATGCTTCATCCAAGAATATAGAGATTCATTACTTTTGACATCATAATACCTAAGTTCTTCTTTCTCGTAGTTTTCATGTAGATTCTAAATTAGATTTTTAACTATCTCTAAACATTCTGCAAGTAACGTGTAGTCATGATATTTTTCTTGATGGGAAGTTTATTTAGTTTATATTGAAGTCATTTTCAATAAAATTACATCTAACGCAGCTGATACAGTTGATAAAGCAATTTTTGACTTTTCTATGCAATACAAATTGGGCGCAGTAATTAAGTATCGCTTTGCTTTTTCTAAACGTTTCTCTATGTTTTTTATTGTGTTTGAATCTGAGGAGGCTTCGGCAACATTTTTCATTACAGAAATAAATCAATTTATACCTTCCTATGTTGTATCATTTAGTTGAATGCTGCCAGTGAATGCTGTTAACTTGGTTTAAACTTCAGCACAATGAACCTGATAAAACAGATTGATTTATTGATTCATAGTAGCTTAGGTACGAGTTTATTGTGTGCAACTCTGGCTTTGTTAGTACAGCTATAGGTAAGTAGGTACTATCTACGCAAAAGCACAAAAGATAAACTTAGATTAAAATTGCTAACCGGTTACATTATTCAAAAAAAGGTAGCAAAAAGTGTATCTATTGATGTCCATCGGTTAAACTGATTTAGCTTGTCCCATAACCTATACCTTGAATAAGTCCTGATGTCAATATATAGTTTTGAAGTGTTTTGCAAGGTTGAAATTCATCTTTTGACGAGTTAACTTCTTGTTTCTTTTAAATTTAAGCTCATATTTATTGTCTTTGCTTTCTGGCTAAATCAATTTTGTACTTAAAAAAAGGCTTTTATTAATTTATTCACTTTTTATTAATTGTTTTTCAAGCATAAAAAAACAATCAAATGTTATTGAATTTTAAAGTCTTACTTGCTACATTAAAAAGTATTCATGAGATGTTTTAAAACAATTGTGGTGGTATTGCTAATAAATTTTTGCTAAGTTCATTTAATTGTACGCTGAACTTTTCATTAATGTTCAGGTTTTCGTTTTTATTTTTATGAAGTCAAAATTTTTTATTGAGACTTAAAATTGTGTCACATATTGTATATGAAACAACCCGAATAGCAAACAATATTGGCGCACTACTGTTTACAGTGTGTAAAGTATATAATTAAAATTGGCGCAATATTGTTTGCTAATCGGGAAAGGGCATTTGCAAGTAATACTAGGATTGGATTTAATACATCTTACATTTATACATCTAACAAATATATATATATATATATATATATATATATATATATATATATATATATATATATATATATATATATAGATATATATATATATATATATACATATATATATATATATATATATATATATATATATATATATATATATATATATATATATATATATATATATATATATATATATATATATATATATATATATATATATATATATATATATATATATAGGCTAGGATAATACTAAAGTAACTCAACAAGTTTTTAATGGAAGACGGAAACTGTTTATATAAATTGAATTTTAAAGTTCTAATTTTTTTTTTTAAGTACGTGCATAATATAATTTATATACGCATAATTTTTCAATGCTTATCTAAAACATTGCGAATAAAGTTTTGCTAATGGGTGGAACTCCACGGGTGGAACCAAGAAGTTTTCATAAATAAGAGATAGTACTATATAATAACTTTTACAATATTTTAAAAGTATTGCTGTAAAACTTTACAGTAACAAACAAGTCCATTGTTTATTTTTTTAAATATCTTTTTTAGGTGATTTTAATTATGTGATTAAATGATTAATTATGCGTTTAAATATGGGCGATTATTTTTAGATTTAATCTCATAATATAATTTTTTTTATATAAGTTGTTTATAGATTAGTTAATAAGATTTACAATTTCAATCGACGGGGTAATTAATCCAGTAAGAGTGTTTCAGTTAATAAATAATAACTTTTGTGAGCTATTTGTAAACCTTTTTGTTTGATAATAAAACAAACTTGTGCGTAATGTACAATTAAAGTTTATTTATAATTTTTAAAGTGCTTTTTAAATATAATTAAATTTATAAATAACGTTTATTTATAATTTTTAAAGTACTTTTTTCCGTTTTTTAAAGAATTGTTACATTTTTAAAGATTTGTTACATTTTTCACCTCTAAAGAAATAAAAGTATCAATTTTGTTTATTACAAAAAAATCAAGTCTAAAAGAAAAATCGTTTCTTTTAAGATGTCGTCCCACATTGAGATGGAATCAAAAAAAACCAAACTTCAATTGACTTTTGTTGGTATAGGAGAATTACTATGCTCAATTGCAGCAATTGGTTTTGGTTTTTGGGCGTTTTATAGAGACTACACCCGCTTTAAAACATCTAGTGGGATACATATATGGTCAGGAGCAGAGGTAACTTGACAAAAGTTATATTGGCGTCAGCAATCATAGTTAATATATGTGACTTGATTTTTTTTTTTTTACTTATAGGTTTTTGTTTGTGGCTTCTTTTGTTTAATGACAACGACAACCAAGAAAAAGCATCAGGTAGCAAGTTTGTTACTTTATCATTTCATAACACAATAGTAATATTTCATTTAGAATTTTTTTTTTGTTAACAATAAATAACTTAATGCGCAATCTATAAAATTATTTTAAATTTTTTTTCATTTAGATGATTGCTTCAATATTTATTCAGCTTTTAGGATATATTCTCAGTTTATCAGTTGTGGGGTATGCTTGCAAAGCCATATCTGTAGAAGATTTTTATTATAAAAAGATAGCTGTCTTCAATATTAGCTTGGTGTCTATTGCTACACTTTCTTTATTTCATTTTGCTTTTGGAATTTACTTTACTTCTAAAAAGTACATAAACTGTTTCAGAAGGGTTCGTATATTTATTTAGTTAATGTAAAATTTTTGATGACGTCATCAATCTCTAATTTATTTATATAGTTAATAATAGGACGTCATTTATTCATTCAGGTCAGCATGACGTCACGTTTCAGCATAGTTCTTAGCGATACAACAGTGAACCATGATGCAATGGTTATTTACGATTATTTTAATAACACTAATATAACAAGATTTTATTTGTTTAGTGGCGAGTCATACTTAAATCCTCCACCTCTTGATGGAGCACCACCTCCTTATATAGCGGAACTATCTTCAAATGAATCAGTATTTAACTTAAACATTAGTAGAGCGCAAAACAATACTAACAATTGCGACTATGAAGGATAATTATATTTGTTAAAAAAATTAGGAAATGGTTTTTATTTACTTGTAAATATTATTATTGTAATTTTAGATTATTTAAAGAGATTGAAAACATTTAGAATTTTAATAATTTTTATAATTAAAGGTTTCATTTATTCATTTGTTGTTCCTCTTGATTTATTTAACTTAACACCTTGCACCATCTTAACCTAGTACTTTGTGAAGTTTTTAATTTTTACTTACTTTTTAGGAAAAGCAAACTTTATTGAGCTTATTTTTTACTTTTTTAAATTTTTATTCAAGCAGAACCTGTATTTATAGTTTGTGTAAGTTATGTATGTTGCCCACTATTATCAAGTTTTTCAAATATGTCAGTAGAGCTTAAGTCACGAGCATTTTCAATACAAATCGTAATGAACATTTTTTCTTCAAAAATATAAAAAATTTTTAAAAAGTATTGTTTCTTAATTATATGCAAAAACTTACTAAAGCTTAATAATCTTCAACTATTTTTAAAAACTTACTATAGATCTTTATAAAATTATACATTACTCTAATAATAGCCTTACTTTACCCTAGTAATACCCTTATTTGAACCGTAGTAGTACTCTTATTTGAACCCTAGTAATACCTTTATTTGAACCCTAGTAATAACTGAGCCTAATAACATTTTATAATTGTCAAAGCATGGCTAGTTTTCATTAATCTTATATTACATAAAAAAATATGTATATTTCCATATGGAAAACTGAAATACTTATCAAGTAATTATATTTTTGATTATTTAAAATAACTTTTGAATAAAAGCAATTACTGGAATACTTATAGTTTCTTCTTAAAATAGATTCTTCTAAAATGATTTTTACAAAGGTTAAGTTTACAAAGATAAACAATTATTTAAAACAAATAAAAAGAAAGCTCTCAATATTCTAATATTTCAACAATATCAGTACATCTTTTATTCAGCTTACAAAAAAGATTTATGCGAATTTCAATTATTTACGCCTTATTTTAAGGTAGTGGTAGGAAAACGTTTATGTGTGGTGCTTCTATTAAAAAACACATACAAATATAGATAACTAATTGATTTCTATGGGGTATTTATATATGGTTGATAATTTTGTATTGACTTTTTTAATATTAAAAACCTAATCGTTGTTCTCTCATTAAAATATTGCCTTAGAAATGCTCGCATAGTTTGCAAACTGTTTAGTTTTTTATTTCCATTTTCTTTGCCCCTGCCAAATTTCAGCGGAAAAATAATTGGTTGCAAATTAGTTAAAAAGTACTTTTCTTGAGTTGCAACCCAAGAAAAGTTCTATTAATTTAAAAAATATCACTTTTTAATCTGTATATAGATTTAATGTTTATTTCAAAGTTTTTTTTGTTTATTATACCTTTTTTTTACCTTTAGCTTTGTCTACATCTGCTACGGTTGGTAAGTTTAAAAACTATTACTTTTTTAATCTGCGTGTATATTTAAAAACGTATGTATATTTAATTTTTCATTTTGAAGTTTTTTTCGATGATTATATCGTTTTATTTTTATTTTTGGGTTTAGTAAATAAATATAACAAGTTTTGTGGCTTTAAACTAAAAAAAATTTTTAATAGACGTCTGTGGTTTAACTTTACGTTATATCTATCGTCAAAAATTGAGGAAGCTTCAAATATTTAAAATATTGTTTCTAAACCTTTTCTAGGTTGGGTGAGGGAGCAAGGAGACGACAGACAATCCTACGCTTAAGTCAGTTTTTACATTATTATTAAAAATAATTTTTACTCGTCAACAATACATTTTATTATTTTAAAAAAAGATTAAAGCATTTACATTTTCAATTTAAAAAAATGAGGAGGGGAGAGGGGGGCAGGGAGGTTCTTCCTCTCCTATAAAGTTAGTGTGCACATTACTAGCATATGTTGTACTTTAAATTTATGTTGATATAAATTTTATTGAAAAGGCTTGTAAAACAAAAACATTGTAAAATGTTTATAAGAATTACATTAAGTACCAGGGTGTTAAACCATCACAACCACATCCACATCTAATTCTAAAATGCACCTTCTCATGTTTGTCAAAAATATTTATGAAAAAAAAACTTGTATGTTCTTAAGGTTAAGTTTTTGGTACCCCTTTGACCCCCAAGATACGCCCTGTATCCAAAGACCAACACAAGCTTTCCAGAAAACACATCATAGTTTTATTAAATATTTTTGAACTTGGTTACTTCGTAGATAAACAGTTACTTCGTAGATAAAATTGCTTGTTTAAGTTTGCAGTGTAAATGTAGTTGATCTAGACAACATCTTAGCCCAACACCATTAGCAAAATGCAGATGGGGGAGGAGGATTGAGGGGTAGGAGGGTCGAAATAAAAGCTCACGTACTTTATGGACAGCCCTTACTATATTATACTAATTCAGGTCATTGACAGGTTTCAAATTTCATCAAATAATCTTTAAGTGCTCAAAAGTTAAGACTTTTATTTGTTTACAGTTACGGACTTAATTTTAGACTCACAGTGATAAAATTAAAATTTTCATTATGAAAGTGTGAAAATAGCATAATAAGTATGATGCATGCATAAATAACTTGATGAATAAATTTGTTTCATGGAATTAAATATATCTGATGATATAATATGCAAAAATAGCATCTGACGGATTTGGAATTCCAGTAAAAATGTTTATTATGTATAAATAAGGAAACGATTATTGTTGTCAATAATTTATTAAGAAGTTGTGAATTTGTGTAGCTGGCTAATTTTTTAACTTGTTTTATTTCAGTCATTTTAAAACACCATAATGGGGAAGAAGAAAACATTAAATGAATCGTTTAGATCTCAAATTATTTTATAATTTGAGAAAAAATATAACACAAGGGACATTGCATCCAGGTTGGGAATATCACAATTTTCAGCATCGCGTGTTGTAAGGCAGTTTAGTTCTTCTGGTTCAATCAAACCTAAACATCATCCTGGTAGACTAAGGCTTATTTCAGCGCAGAAAGAACGTTTAATTCGACAAGAAGTAATGAAAACACCAGCTATTACATCTTCAGCTATCAAAAGAAATTTAAATTTGAATGTTTCCACTCGTCATGTTCGACGCATTTTATGCAACAGACTTTCTATGCGGGCGTCAAGGCCTTTAAAGAAGCCTTTTCTTTCTGATATCCAACGGAAGAAGAGAATATTGTTTTGTAAGAAGTACTCTCATTGTACATCAGAAGATTGAGCAAAAGTCATGTTTAGTGACGAGAGTAATTTTCATTTGATGGCAAGCTATAAACAATGGGTTCGATGTCCTAAACATTCATCAGCAACTGACCCAAGGTTTACAGTTCCAACTGTTAAGCACCCTGCTCATGTGATGGTGTGGAGGTGATTCTCAGCACATGGCCGAGGTTCCATTCGATTTATAAATCAAGGAGAAACTTTAAATTCAACAGCGTACATTAATGTTTTGAATGACAGTTTGGAACGATTCATGGCGATTCATAAATGCACCGTGTTCCAGCAGGACTCAGGACTACCCCTGCCACGTCTCAAAGCAAACTAAAAACTGGTTTATATCAAAAATAATTGAATTATTGGACTGGGCTTCAAATTTGCCAGATCTAAACCTGATCGAAAACCTATTGGTTTTAATTAAACGCCGAGTTGCCGAAGAAAAGCCTTCCTCCATCCCGGATTTAATTGAAAAAATTAAAGTTATCTGGTGCTCATTTTCAGCTGACATCTGCAAAAATTTGGTGGATTCAATGCCGCAGCGCATTAAAGAAGAACTAAAATCAAAAGGACATTCATGCAAGTATTAGCAGGCTGTAATAAATCATTATTTTTATTATCATTTTTAAATATATGGTTATGGAATTAAGTTTTTTGTTAAAATTGAAGTCTGAGTCTAAAATTAAGTCCGTAACTGTATACCTGTTAGATAAAGTCTGTTTGACACGTTGAGTTCTTTATGGATCCATAGTAGAACCTCTTACATTTCTTAGTTGTCTTTATAAAGTCCTAAATTTTACAGCATTTATGCTTGATGACAAATTTATTTATTTTGTACAAAAGAACAACTCTATTTCATTATGTAAAAATTGGTCTAAGTAAATATCTGAAAGCTTTATAATAAAAATGTTATTACTTCAAAGAAATAATTTGTTTATTTTAATTTAATTTCTTCAATTTTAAAATTCTGATAAGTTAATTAGATTCTTTTCCACTATGTAATAAAAAAATAAATATATACTACCTAGTGCAGAGGTGATTTTAGGAACCAAATGATTTACGATAAGTCTCTATTTGTTATTGATAACTACCAAATAAAAAAAGTAACAGAAATAAGATTTTAAGGTGTGTTTTTTTTTAATTTTATTTTGTATTGATTTGTATTGACGAGAGCCATACTTTGAAAAAACGCATTGTTAACGTTTCAATATTAATGCGATAAAATTTCAAATTATATACGAATTTTGCAACAAGCTAGTGATATTATGTTGTTTTTTTGTTTTGTTTTTGACAGCCGGCTATTTTTTTAATGACTTCCTTTTAAGAGGAAAAAATCCGTAAATATATAAAATAAACAAAACATTACAAAAATATCACAAAATTTCATAGTGTAAAATACCACAAAAAAAACGTGTGCCATGCTAGAAAACATCCCGAACGGCCCTGTCAATAATTATTATTTACAGATTCCTTGAAACCACGCATAGAAAAAACAGTTCGTTTGTCTAAAATGCATATTCTAACTATTGACGTAGAGAGGCAGACAAGGCCCCCTCTTTTCTGATAAAGTTTGCAATTATAGCTGCGTCAGCCAAATTGAAAAGCGTGAATAAACTGTTCTATTAAAATTTACATATAAAACAGTTGAGTGATGGTGCGTTTAATGTTATAGTTAATAAGAAATTCAAGTCTTTACTACTCGATTAGTGAAAAAATTACGTCTTTCATAATGTTTCAAATTTTTTTCGACGTATAGTTTAAAGGCATGGCTTATTCTTAAACTATACTTAGATCTTCGATATGCTGGTGTGGCTTGGGGCGCCACAAAATTGATTATATCAATTCCATTAATTATTTTGTAATTTGTATAAGGTCCATACGCCTGCGGCGGTTTTCAAGGGTAGTCAAGTTAAGCCGTATTAAACGCTCTTCGTATTTTAGGTGACTTATATCTCTTTTGAAATAAGGAGACCACGCAGGGACGGCAAATTCTAGTAATGGTCGGGTATAAGTAGTATATAGGAAACGTGTGCATAACTTTGCATTTTTCGATGTTAAATGGCATAAACAATTTTTTAGACCATTTAACAGTTGTGTCAAGATCTTTTTAAAGACATAGTGCATTTTTTACAGACTTGATAATAACTATGATCTTGCTTTCATTTTCATACATTTTTATAAGACTCAAAATTAAGTCCGGTAAATCGTTAATGTTGTGCACTAAAAAGGAGCGGATCTAAAACCAAATCCTGAGGTACTACGCTAAACACTTTTCTCTCTATGGCGATAATGTTTTATGTATTTTGACACATTGTTCTCTATTTGTCAACCAATTTTTATCCAGTTTTGTAGTTGACCGTGAATGCTACATGCCTTTAGTTTATAAAAGAGTCTTTCGTGCATTACCTTATTGAACGCTTTTGAAAAGTCTGTATAAGTTACGTCTGCTGTTTACATCTGTAAAAGTATACCGTGATTCTAATAGATTTGTCGTGCAGCCCCTGTGTTTGACAAAGCCATGCTGGAGTAAAAGGTTTTTGACATAATGCTGCATAATGCAATTGTGGATCAAACGTTTTAACACCTTACAAGGTACCATGGTTTTGCAAACTGGCCGGTAGTTGCTTGCCTTTAACTTACTTTCTTTTTTGAATATAAGTGTTATTTCTGCTTTTCCCCGTTGATCTGGAACAAAGGATGTTAAAATAGAAGGCTTAAATAACATGGTTAAAGGGATAGAAAAAGCTTCTGCGCAGTTTTTCAAGACTATAGGATAGATTCTATCAGGACCTGTTGCTTTTGAAGGATCAAGCTTCAGCAATCTGTTTTTGACTATTTTATAAGTGATAAAATTGTGAATGGATTTTATCGTGAAGTTTTATAAAGAAGTGAATGGATTTTATCGTGAACTTTGACTTTGCTTTTGACATAAGAATTGAGTCCCTTTGGGTTATGCTTAAACAAAGAAGTTAGTATTAAAGGTTTACTTTTTTCACCACTTTTGTGACGGTTTTTGCTGCTTCGTTATGTTATGCTCTAATAAGTTGGTGAAATCATGGTCTTGCTGACACATATTTACTCCAAAGCCTACTCTTTTTTTTTAAGCTTCCGTGACCACACTAGTAACCTATGGGTTTTTATTCGGCTGGTATGGTTTTGTGTACTTGGTATGCTTTAATATATTTGTCAATTAAAAGTTTGTATTTTTTGGCCTCAGATATTTTTTTAAATAATGTCTCCCAGTCTTCTTTTCAACTTCTAATATAATTTGAGATAAAAGAGTAGTTTGTCTTACTTACTAATCAAGGAGTTATTTGTGGTTCATTGTTTGTTGCTGCTGCTGCAATTGAACCTATAATAGTCAGGTGAGCTTGTCCCTCCGGGGTAGACCCCAAAGGTTCAGCTTAAGTTAAGAAAATTAATCTGTCTGGCTCGTTGGTTATATTTAAGTCCAAGATAGACTTAAATATAACCAGTTCAAGTCTTGTTTAGAGGAAAACTAAGATGGTTTTCTTCTAAACAAGACTTTAACTGAATGACAGGTAAGCTATTGATAAGTATGTTGACTGCTGTCGAAAAACCTCCTCCAACGTTAATACTTTCATAGTCACCATAAAGTATTACGGAGTAGCAACCAATTGTTATGAGGGTCTCTAGCAGTCTGAATTGATTTAACTTGATATAAAAATTATTTATTTGCAACTTGTTTATTATTGAAACGGCCGGTTCAAGGTTTTTCAGTGTATGCCAGATCAAGGTTTGATCTGCTAAATACCAAATCCCCTATTAATCTTAAATAAATATATGCATGTTTTTTATAAACTTTTTATATAATGTGTTTTGGTAAATTGCCCATAATTATTAATACCATTACAATAAAACATAATATCCTATTGAAAATTTATGATACTTTACATGAAATACATTTTTGAAATCAAAGAAAATTAACAAATACATATCATATAGCTTATATTGACAAAAGTTAAAACTAATTATGTTCAACTATTGTTTCAAAAATAAATTAGTTTCAATTGTACTAAGAACCTGGTGTTCAATTGCTAACGTGGCTATCAACATAAGTGGTCCTGAAAAAAGGTCAATTGAATGTAATTTTTGATAATTTTCAATTTAGAAAAACTCATTTCTTCGCTGACCACTGATTCCGGGAGGGTAAGCAAAGCTCTTAATGCAACATAAACATTAGGAATGATATTAATAAAGCGGTTTTTTGTAATATAAGTGTTGTTTTGGGGCAGCTATTGCTTGCATTGCAACATTGAAGTTAAGATTTCACCTAACATTAACCTATTGACGTCACTCTTGCCGTCAGCTGTCAAAAGGAAATGGAGGTTTTAGCACTTTTTTTAAAATGCATCTGTTTCACGTTTTTCTTCTTTTTTCATGTTCAGAAAGCATTTTTATAATAGTAGTTCACTATGATGAAAAATATTTTCAACCGGCATACAAAATACCGCATTTCTTTATTCTGATTATTCATTGTAGATTTTATTTTGATACAATTTATGCCAGCGAGGAAAAAACTCTATCTGATTTAACACTTCTTGGTTTTATCATTAATAAAGCTTGATAAATTAATACAAAAATTTTTTTCTCTTGAGTTTACTCTATTGCTGTTTATTAAATTATTATAATCCTTTTTTATTCTTATTTTAAGACTATCAGATGCATTGTTAGATCAGCAATTAATAACATAGACCAAAAGTACGTCCAAGTACTTTTTGTCTATGTTATAAATTAAAAATAGAGTGTACACAGAGGCGATTCTACCAATAAAATATGATGGGGGGGGGGGGGGGGGAATCCTTAAAAAGCATCGACTAGATCTTTAAAATAAAAAAATGGTCCTCAAAAGTAAAATTTACCCGACTGAATTATCTACTTGATAAATATCTACTTAATAAATAACTTCAAACAAAAAATAATACTTGTATAATAAAGTTAGATTGTTACTTGTTAAAAAAAATATTTACGACCTGTTACTTGATTTTTTTCACCTAATTAAATCGCGTAAATCTTACAAATTATTTTGTTTATTTTAATGCGTTTCTAAATATAACTTTATTTTTATTGTAATTTATTTATGTCATCATTTATTTATTAGTATTTTGAATCAAAACGGTTTTACACCACAATTTTACACCTTCGTTAAAAAAAACTTATGTTAAAGATGTTGGATTTTTTCGGAATCATTAAGCATAACAACCATGTATTTTGATCAACTTTCTCATATTGGTACTGTATCCCAAAAAAACAAACACCGAATAGCGTTTGTTGGTATCGGTGAATTGTTATGCTCTATTTCAACGATTATTTTTGGTTATTGGGCGTTTCAGAATGATAACAATCGTTTTAAAAATTCCAACGGAATACATATATGGTCAGGAGGAGAGGTAATTTTAACTTGTATTTGATTTGTATATGCTTCTGTAATAGTTTTAAAAAAATTTATTTCATTTTTCTAAATTTATAAATGTTAATTTTTTAGTTTTATTTATAGGGTTTGATATGTGGTTTATTTTGTTTGGGAACAAGTACGACATACAAGAAATATCAGGTTATTGTGTATGATATTGGTTTACGCCTGTATAAGTTTCTGATGAGAAGATTCTCTTGATCTTTTTTCAGATACATAGATTGCTTACCTTGCAATTTTTGTAAAAGTTTATTAATTTTTTGTTTATTTTATTCTTGTTAAATGATTATTTAAAGTTCTGAAACCCTTGCGATCTTCTTTCAGATACTTTGTTTATATTTGTTATACTTTCTATCATTGTAAGTTTATATTTTTATACTTTTTATTGGTTATATCAAGTTGTACAACGACCAACAAATGTAAACCAAAAAAAAAAAAAAAAAACATGTTACTGTGTGTGCGTGTGTGTGTTTGTGTGTGTAGCTGTGTGTAGTGTCTCATTATAAAAAATAAAATCTTTATTTTACATTAAATTACAAGTTTGCTTTTTTACTTAGATGATTTCCTCTATTTTTGTTCAAACAATTGGTCTTCTCCTAAGTTTTTCAGTAATTGGATATGTATGCAAAGCTATTTTAGAAGAAAATGATTCTTTTAACAGCTTCGCTATGTTTTATATCAGTTTAGTCGTTTTTGCTGCAGCATCTTTATTGTTTTATAGTTTAGGTGTTTCTTTTACAATAAAAAAATACAATTTTACAGAGGTACGTAGAATGTGGTACACATGATTTTAATTTTGTAGAAGCAGAAATTGTTTTATTATTATTATTATTGTTATTATTATTATTATTTCTTTGTTATTTTTATTTTTTATTATTTTGATGATTTAATTAATTTTTCATTAACTATTTTATATAATAAATAAATAAAAATATTTTTTTTTATAAAAAGAAGTTTAAAACATTTTTTTTATAAGAAGAAGTTAAAAACATTTTAGGTTTTTTCTCATTTAGGCTGAAGATAATTGTTTCGAAGTTGAAGATAATCAAAATGCAATAGATTATTACGCTGAATTTCTTAGAGAAAATGATACCACAAGATTTTATACGCTTAGTAATAGATCATTTATGTATCCTCAAATACTAGAAGAAGCACCGCCTCCATATTGCTTTGAAGCAGCTTCAACCAGATCATAACTTTCTTTTGATATGAATATAAATCACTTCAGTGTATAATAAAAGCTATTTATTTTAAAATATATTTGTAAAAAATTATATTGAATACCATTTTTGTATCAATATTTATTTACTTATAAATATATAAACAAATGAGGTAAACAAACATTTAAATGTATGTTATTAAAATATTTAAATGTTATAATTTCAAATATTTGAAATTAAAAGACTAACAATGATAAAATATTTTTTTTAAATAAATATATTTGCTCTCCGTATGAAGTATGCTATCAAATAGAAGTATGCTATCAAGTAACGGTAAATAAACATTGACGTGAAACCTTGATTTTTAAACCTAAGTCTTCTTGTAACTTTGATGCAGTCGTAAATATAGCATTAAAGTTTTCTTCGTTTTGTCGTTTTTTATTATAATATCTTTATGATATGTTTAAGAATAGTTTTTGCATATTCCTTATCCAATAATTCTTTTTGAAGAGCTTTACTTAAAGAGACTGTGGTATTTAACACATTGGGTAATGAACAAAGTGTTATTACAAATAAGGGCTCAGATATTGTATTTTTTAGTAAAGCGGCCTTTTTTTGAAGAACTCCGTTCATTCCACTGAGATATCAAATCAAGTGTTTCTACTTTATCTATTAAACAAGATTTATTAAACAAGATTAACACAGAATCATGCCGTTCAATCCATCTCGTTTTGCATAAGCTTGTTAGCGTTCCCTTATTTATATATTTAAGAACGTTACTTCGCTTTGGCGAAGCTTTAAGAAATGATATATTACTTCTTTCATTGTGCCAATTGTATTTCTTACAGCTCGCACAGACGAACATTTGGAAATTGTTAAGTTTAAAGCATGGTCGTAACATGGACATTTTATTGCGTTCGGTAGGATCTTCTGTAATATCGTGACTGCTCGATTGCTTTCACCTAACATATATCTTAATACGACTGTCATTTGAGAAATATGGCTGGTATCTGTTGTCTCATCAAATATAACGCTATACAATTTTTCTTTAAAAATTTTTGTTTTAATTAGGTCCTGAATTTGTTGAACTTTTACTTATGAATGTTGCTTTAGTATTACAGTTATTCAAATTGATTTTTAAAATATTGTCCCCAGCGCTAACTCGAAAGCAAAGCCATTCCCAAAGATTGCCATCATTAATTATAGAAGAGTTTTGATTGTTTTTCAAAGATCTGCCCATCATCGCAATGACCTCGCAGAGCAATATTCTGTCGACCTAAAAATATTAAAAATTCAATTATAGGCTTTAATCGTTCTCGATTTTCTTTAGCCTGTTTAAGTCTTCCTTCGGTAACTAAATTACGTACATCTGTAGACGGACATTTATATGTTCTGATGAAATCTGATGCTGCCAACATAGCAACTTTGTGATACGCATTGCAATCATGTAATTGTAAGTCTCCATCCTTACCCAAAAGCTTTGAATAATTTTTAAGAGGTAAAGTAACTAGCTTGATTAAATGCACTTGACCGTGTATTCCCCCAACTTTTGCAAAAAGAAAGCAATACTTAAAAAAAAATCTATAAAGGCATTCTGAAATCATTATCCACGGAAATTTATGTATATGTTTCTCAGACAAAAAGCCATTAACATTCTTACCCTTCTTTAAATGCACATAATATGGATATTTGTAATTTGAACTAGGAAAGCATGGTCCTGTATTGGTAGAATTGCATTTGAATATTCGGTATTTATCTTGTTCAGTTACCTGACGTGTTAAAAATGCCCCAATGTCTATAGGCAAACAGCTTTTGTCGCGGGTATTGAATCTTCTTTATTAGTTTCTGCGTTAGTTTTACTTGTAAAATTAGCAGCTTCCATACCAAGTCCAGGTTCTGGAGAAAAAGGACTAAGTTTCAATGTAATTTGATTATTTTCAGCCCCGCCAATAAATGCACAATTAAATCGTTCGGATGATGCCACCGAAGATAAAGGCAAAGCGATAGGACCAGCATGGTCCTGTATTGGTAGAATTTAAATTCTTTTGACAAAATAGTCATCTAAAGAGCTTGTCCTCTTTACCCTGTCATCATAGCTAATAAAAATAGTTTCATTAAAAATAGTAAAAATAGTTTGTCATTTATTTATTTAAAATAGTAAAAAACACACTTTTGTTTTCTAATTAAGAAACTAATTCGTAAGAAACTATTAAAAAAAAAAAATTCTTCGTCTCTTGCTTGAATACAACATAAAGTGTATATAAGTGTAATATAAATTGAAGTGTTGCAACTTCAATTGTTGAAAGATAAATACTTTTTTATGGAAATTTTAACTACCAAAAACGGCATCGCGTATATAAATTATACTACAAATTAAATTTAAATAAAAAAAAAATTTAGCATAAAAACCAAATCTATTTTTTTTTTCGTGATTTTCGAAAAACAGTTTTAGAAAATTTTGTTTTTATTGTTATTTAATTATATAATAGAATGAATTAATAATTATGATAACATTAAAATGTTTCGAAACTTTCATCGTTTTTCTTCGATATCGTAAAAATGTTAAAAAGGTAACAATAAATTTTTTTGTAATGCTATGAAATAGTTTTAGTTTTGGTTTTTGTTTTAGTTTAAAAAAAGTAAATAGTCAGCTGCAGAAAATTTTTTTGTATTTTGTTATTTCTTTTACAAATTTTTCAATAATATTTTGAAGTTTGACATTTCTTAGGGGAAGGGGGGGGGGGTAGTTGACCCCACCCCCTAACTTCCTTCTATCCGCCACTGGCGATGCCGGTGACGCGAAATAAAGTAACTCCCCGAAAAATTAACTCCCGGTTAAATCATTTTAACTCCCCGGTTAATCTATTTCGAAATAAATTATGTATATATATATATATATATATATATATATATATATATATATATATATATATATATATATATATATATATATATATATATATATATATATATACATAATTATATATGATATATACATATAATTATATAAATGATATATACATATAATTATATATATAATATATATAATTATATATAAATATATAATATGTGTATGTATGTATGTATATATATATATATATATATATATAAATATATAATATGTGTATGTATGTATGTATATATATATATATATATATATATATATATATATATATATATATATATATATATATATATATATATATATATATATATATATATATATATATATATATATGTATGTATGTATATATATATATACATATATAGATATATATATATATATATATATATATATATATATATATATATATATATATATATACACACACATACAGTGGCGGCGTTAGTGTAGGGCCTGGTTGGGCGATGGCCCAGGGCGCTGAATATAAAGGGGCGAAACTAATTGGTTATTTTACCCTTTGCCTTTTTTTTGAATGGGGTTAAATTGGTAGTGCTAAAACCGGCACTGTATACATATATATATATATATATATATATATATATATATATATATATATATATATATATATATATATATATATATATATATATATATATATATATATATATATATATATATATATATATATATATATATATATATATATAAACACTTATCTAATTTTCTTAGACAGCCTTAATTAGATAAGTGTTTTTATAATTTTTACTGCTCTGTTCTTTAAGAACATCGAGCACTCTTATTGTACAATACACTAGAGCAAATTCCATGCTCAAGTGAGTTATTTTGATAAAATAAATAAATAAATTCAAACAAAAACCAATTAATCATTTGGTTGCCATATGTTTAAAAAATTGTTAATTTTTTTATTTTTTTGTTTTAAATTTCAAATTCGTCAAAGTCGTGCGTCATACTTTTTATATAAATAGTAGCTAAACTACATTTTGATAAAAGCGTAAAATTGTCCCCGTAAGTAACGATAACTAATTTGATTTAAGATATATAATTGAGCATTATTATTATTGTTGTTATATTAATATTTCTTCTTATTGTTTTAGTCAATAAAATGTTAAAAAGCAATAATTCAGTTATTGTCATTTATCCTTTGAGTCCACAACAATTTTATTAACTTGTTAATCATTGTGTAACAAAAAACAAATGGACAAAGCTCATGACATGACACTAGAGGTTATGTTTTACAAAGATAGAACTTGCTTATCTCATCAAATGTATTCTGAAGATTATCTATCCTCGGAAGATTATTTATCCTGGGAAGCGTTTCAAGCTTTTAACTGATCAACAATCTGTATTGTTTATGTTTAATAAGAATAATGCAAGTAAAATCAAGAATGATAAAATACATCAACGGTGTCTTGAGCTTTTTTGTAACAACTTTGACATACTTACCGAAAAGGAATACAATATTGCACCTGATACTTTTAGATGTATGTACTCTTCAGCAATGAGCTTGTTTACTCTATTGTCTTTACACAATTCGTTATGCCACCCTGGTGTTACCAGAATGATTGCTTCTCGCAAACTACCATTTTCAGTAAATGTTTTGAAATCTGTTATTAGCAACTGTCAAATCTACTGCACACCTGTTACAAGAACCAGATAAGACTGCACACCAGTTTTAAACTTAAGTCTTACCTACAGTTAACTTGGAAACAGCGAATCTAAGCTCATCGGAAAAATCTACTGTACACCTGTTACAAGAACCAGATGAGTCTCATCTTGCCATGTCCAATAAGGTTGAAAATGATAGTTTACCGTAAAAGACGATCAACTTGAAAGTGCATGGCTCCAAATCGGTTTGATCTTTGAACAATTGATTACTTAAAACTTAAAGTTGTTGGGGAGAATGTGATGAAATTGAACATTATTGTTGTTATATTAATATTTCTTATTGTTTTAGTTAATAAAAAGTTAAAAATTAATCATTCACTTATTTTCATTTATCCTTCGAGTCCACAACAAGCTAAAACAACCTTTTGAATAATTTTATTCTTAATTTAACTTAAGTAGCCAGTTTATTTAGGTTAAATATTTGACTTGAAATATTCAACTAAAAACAACAGGTTTCATGCAATGGTTATTTGGGTCCCATAAGTAACACAACATATAATCAACTATAAATCCTAAATTTATAATAATTGAACAGATTTTGACATGATTTATATATAAACATCTGATCAATATATAAACATATCTGTTAAAACAAAAAAATATTTATTTAAAAATGTGACTCTACAAAAATCAAAATGTCCCGTAAGTAACAGTAGAGTTGCCTACTAACATAATTTATATATATATATATATATATATATATATATATATATATATATATATATATATATATATATATATATATATATATATATATATATATATACATATAATATTATATTGCAGTTTCACTTAAAAATATCATATCGCTGATAAAGCTGTTTCTATATTGTATAAGATCATAAGCATTTTCTTGCTTAACTGTAGCTTTTTCATGTCGCCTGTAACACACCATCTCCAAGTTTCCAGCTTCTACTTCAAACTTTTTCTCCTGAAACTCTAAGCTCTGGACGCTACTACATGATCAACTGCGACTTTAACCACCTTAATCTTCCCTGATGCACCCGTCAGGTACACTCACTATTCCTAATCTCTATATAAGATCACCACTACTTTTCTTGTTTTCTTAGTTGCACCGCACATCTATCTGATTGTTGCCTTTTCAATTCTTTCCAAATAGAGAACATCATCTGATGGGCATCACCTTTATTGCATACGTTTCACTGCTACGTACATTATACTCTTGTCTCACATAGTGTATATTTTTTCTTTATTCTTT
Source organism: Hydra vulgaris (assembly GCF_038396675.1). NCBI lineage: Eukaryota > Metazoa > Cnidaria > Hydrozoa > Anthoathecata > Hydridae > Hydra > Hydra vulgaris. Next base: position 33,352,437 of record NC_088928.1, read on the forward strand.
AATAACACACTTCTTGCTGTTAGAAGTGGAGATTATTAATACTTTCACGTTAACTTTAACGTTAACGTTAACTTTATATATATATATGTTCTTAATAGAACAGAGCAATAAATTAATAGAAATTATAGATAGTAGTATTCAATATATATATATATATATATATATATATATATATATATATATATATATATATATATATATATATATATATATATATATATATATATATATATATATATATATATATATATATATATATATATATATATATATATATATATCGAATGTATAAATATTTAAAAATGCTTAAGATATATATAGTGCTACTGTTATTATATCTATGTCTATACCCATTAACAGATTTAAAAACTAACATATTTGGAAAATATCAAATTGAAATGCTTTTTCCGTAATTTGTAAAAGCTGTTCAAAGGGAGTTAAAATATTATGGGGAGTTAATTTGTTTCGCCGACAGGGGTTAATTTATTTCATGACACCGGCTCTGGCCAAAAAATTGATATTGGTAAAAAAAATAGGCGCGAACTCCCTGTTTAAATCTTTTACCGCTTTTTTGCGGTACTTTGTGATAGGACCGTTTGATCTTCATGGAGCACCTTAATAACTAAGAAAAAAAGATAATTTCAAATATTAAAATATTAAAATTTCTATTATAAAAATATATTTCTAATATAAAAATTTAAAATATCAAAATCTCAGTCTTGATCTATAAGATTAATACCTTTAATTGACGCAGATCAGTGCCTCGTGTTAGTGCTTTTAATGCATTTTCATTTGTCTCTTGTGAACTTGTAATCGGTTGTTTCTCAAATTCGGTTTCAAATTCGTACGGTTGTTCAATGCTACTTAGCACAATTTTCTTTTCAATACGCTTGCTCTCTACCAACACCTGCTTAATCTTAGTGATCATGATTAACTTTTCTTTACTCTTTTGTTACTGATTAAACGAAACAAATATGGATAGAAGCAAAAACACAAAAAGCAAAAACATCACGTCAAAAATGGAATCTAATGTCTTCAAAGGGAAAATATCTGGTTGATATACTGCATATTGTAAACTTGGCTTGCAAATTTACGATACTGCAGTATTGTAGCTACCTTTTCTGGATTAAAAAATGCTACAGCTTGTGTGTTCAATGGTTTCATTTAAAAAAACAACGTTTTTTGATCTAAAGCATAAAATTCTTTAAAATGTTATGTACGTTATGACTGAGTTTGCTAATATAAGTATGCTTGCTCACATATAAACACACACATATAAACTAACTAAACAAAGTTTTTTTTTATCTAACCTTTACTAAACTAAATAACAAAAACTAAACTACTAAACTAAAGTAAATAACAATATATATCTATATTAACTACTCTTAGTTTCAGCCCTTTTTTTAGTAACATGTTTTTGGGCTCTGTGGCAGGTATATAGTTTGGAAAAACTTCTTGATTTATTATATGATTTTCTATACCACTTGCTGTATTTCATCATCCAATTTTTTAAAAACTAATACCACTAACTAATTCTCGTCATCAATTTCTTCAGATTTGCATATTACAGATTATAAGATTTCTTCGTTCACGAAACTCGCTTCAGACTTGATATCATTTATACTATCCAATAGGAAACAGTTAGTACTACCTTTTGAATTAATTGAAATTGAAATTGATTTCGTGCTATTTCGATTTCGACTGCTTTTTAAATAAATTATTTCATACATCCCTTACTTCCAAATATGCCAAACTTACTTTCTTCAGAAAACAAGGGACCAGAAACACTAAAAAAAAATTTCTGAACGCTTAAGTATTAAATGTTTCTGAACACTTTGGTATTAAATGTTTCTGAAGACTTTAATATTAAATGTTTCTGAACACTTTAGTATTAAATGTTTATGAACACTTTGGTAGTAAATTTTCTGAAGACATTGGTATTAAATGTTTCTGAACACTTTGGTGTTAAATGTTTCTGAACACTTTAACATTAAATGCATCTGAAAACTTTGGTATTAAATGTTTCTGAACACGTTAATATTATATGTTTTTGAACACTTTAATATTAAATATTTCTGATTACTTTGGTATTAAATGTTTCTGAGCACTTTAATATTATATATTTCTGAACACTTTAATATTAAATGTTTCTGAACACTCAAGTATAAAATGTTTCTGAACACGTTGGGTTTCTAGTCCTAGTTTTTTTATAAAAAATAATACATGTAGGTAAGAAACGCTAGCGTTATAATGAAAACACTTTGTTTCCTCTCTATTTTAGTGCTCAGTCTACTTTAGACGGCATTAGATTGTAAATATAATATTTTAGCTAAAATTTGATTTGATATAAATAATGTGAGAGATTTAGATAATAAAAGCTTTGACCAAAACCTTATCAAGCTCCATTCTTATCATTATATGACAAAATATTTTAGTTACAAAGCGATTTTTTGTTTTATAGATCAACCTGGAGATGTTTCAAGAGTTCAAAATTAACCCTTTCGCGACTGACTTAAAAACAGTTATATGACTGCGCGTAAAATAACAATCTTGGATCATGATCAATTAAAAGAATATAAAATAAAAATTACTAGCCAGAGTTTTACAGATAAGACCTTGTTTTTTTTGTCAAAAAATTGGCTTTCAGAAAATTAAAAAACTAAAAAAAAAATTTATAATCTTAGTAACGTGATCAAAAAATATCATATTGAAATTAACAAAATTATATAGTTTCTCTATGTAACCTTTAACAAATAAAGAAGAAATACATAAACATATCACTCGTCACGAAAGGGTTAAAGAGTTTTATAACCAATCAAACATATAAAGAGATATTATTGTTTATTCAATTATTCTGTTCAATTTTTTGTTGTGTTACAGCACAATACACATAGTATGTTTTGACTGAGTGCTTTTGTCAGGGTTTGATTAAAACTATTTAGGATGCTAATAATCACTTAGCGCTTGCATGGATAATCCATCACTTTATGACATTGGTTAAATTTATAAAAAAATAAAGAAAATAAAAAATATTTCTTCCTCTAGCTATAAGACAACTGAAAGAAAACAACTGAAAACTGATGGAATCGTGCTCTTTAAAAATAAAATTTTAAAAAAGTTTTGGTGAAAAGATGTCGAAAATAAATTTTGAATTCTCAATATAGATCAAAGGTTGGTAAAGTGTGCTGTCAAATTATTTAGCTATTTTAAATTTAAAAAATAAACTTCTGAGAAGTTGTTTAAGTTAAGGTTGCACAACAGAAGTTTACTTAAGATTTTGCTCATAATAAGAATAGCTCATAAGATGTTGGCAATACAAGAGATAAAAAAATAAACGTTTTCTATATAAATTAAGTCTATCATTATGTTAAAAGTTTCACATTTTTCAGGTATCTTTTATAGTTTTAACTGTGAGTTGATGCTTCACACCTGTATCATGAGTACTTGTAATCACACCTATATCACCTGTATCATGCGCAATTGAGATAATTGTCAGTTATAGTAAACTTTTTGTTGAAAACTTTTTATCTCACCAAATTCTTCTCTGCTGATGATATCATAAAATTACTACTAAATGTTTGTTCACTAAATGCTGATGGAATTTATTGAATGTAAAACATGTTGCGTCATGATCTGAAGGTATCTTGCCGTTAATTTTATTCTTTTCTTTTTCAGGGTAAAATACAAAGTAAAAAAAATCAGCAAGAACTTGGCCAGCAATTTTTTGCCCAAAATATAGTATAACTACAGTGGTTGTCGTATTCCTGTATTTTTGTTCATTTTTGATTCTAGAAGTCTCATTTTTTTATTGGAAAGTCTGATGCTTAACGAAAAGTTTACTAACTTTGTTGTTGAAGAGGATTTTTACTTTGTACGGAACGGACGGGGCAGTAAAAAATAGTAAACATAAAAATGGTAACAACTGCATTGTTTTAATTAAAATTCAAAATCAATTTAAATATATTTAAAAATCTTTTTATCTTGCAACAAACTTAATTTGCGAAAATATGTGTTAAAAAAATGAACTTTTTTAATGAAAAACCTGATGTTGAAACGATGATGTAACGGAAACAATACTTTATTTACTTTATTTATGAGCTTTATAAGAAGAAGTTTTTTTGTAAATAATAACAAATACTGCAATTTGTTCTGCTTCCTTAATGTTATCTTTCTCCAATAACTGTATACTTCTGTGCCTAGTTTTTGGAATTCGAAAATGCCGGTTACCTTGAGCAGCGGTGGTATAAGACTGTTACGTTGTATTTTTGTGAAGGGTGGAATGTAACCATAGGGTGGTCCATTTTAAGCTTTTTTTTGAAATTTTAACCGGGGTTTTTACCAGTGAGTGACGTTTTATCTAAAAACGCTAAATACCAAAAATTTCAAATTTAGAACGAATTTTAAATCCCCCACAAGACATTGGAGTAATGGATTGCGCAAGTGTTGTGCAAAGTTTTTACAAACAAACTGTGGTTTTTCTCTTATTGGGGTTCACACAATTTATTTGACTATCACTAAGGAATAATTCTACACAAATTTATTAATTTACGACCTATTGTATTTATCCCACAAGAGATTTGTTTTAAAACACCACGTTATTGCGTAACGCAGTTCAGTTACTTTTATTCCAATACATTTTAAACATTATAACATCGATACTTTCGTTCCATTATGAATTTAATATTGCGAAATTGTATTTATAATTGATATTGTATAAGGAAGTCATTAATCTTAATTCTCTTGAGACAACAATAGTTCTTAAAAACATGCTGCAACGTTAATAAGTTTAATTTCCAACGTTTTAAATGAACCTTATTCTGCATCTTTTTAATGTTGCAAAGTATATATCTAAACGTATAGTCAATAACAGCGCTTATATTACAAGCTTCAGCCTTCTATTAAACCACGACAATGGCTCCCATACTAAAGAAGATTGGTAGACCTAGTAAAAGTTTTGGAAATAATGTATCTATTGATGCAGAAGAGCCAGTACTTAGATCAGGAAAAAAGCGTTCGCTACGTTCGATACATATTCCAGCTGTTGTTATAAACAAAAATATTGCCGATAAAAAAAGCAGACGTTCTTCTCGTTTGAATAATTAGGTTGTTGGTTTTTCCTTAGAAAACTTTAAAGGAGGAAAGCTACCATTGAATAGAGCTATATTGTAAAAATATCTTTTTGAAAGAGAAAACAATCCTAGAAAAAAAAAAAAAGATTCATTGCAAATTGTTTAGTTAGCGAAATTAATAAGAGCATAACAAGAAGTGCTGATCAGATTGTCCGTTTGGTAAAAAAATATGAGACACTGAAAAAAATTCATGAAAGCAAATGACAAGAAAGAAAAGCAGAGCAAAAAGCTACATCTTTTGCAATTAAACTGGACAGTCTGTTTGATATATCACATACAGACACTTACAAGTTGCTGAAACACTCTGGTAACGACAAGTGGCTTATTGATTGGGAATTTTTAAAAAGCCAACGAAAGTTTCCTCAAGTGGGCTCAATGGCTGGAGTTGACAAAATACTTGCTGAAAAAGAGCGCCAACGCTTTAACAAACTACAGTATCAGGAAAGAAAGAAAAGAAAGGAATTGCTTGATATTAAGAAATAGCAACTCAAATGTTTAACCATTACTGATAATAATTGATGTCAACGAGGGCGACGAATTTTCTTCAGATATTACGGAAGAAGATGAAAGAGATTTTTCAGTGAAAATGAAAAAAAAAAACATCATTGCAAATCAGCGATGACGATGAAAATTTTCAAAAGAGAACTATTAAAAGAAACGTGTACAGTTGCTGATAGATCCGGTCTTAGTGGAAGACAACAGCTACTTATTTAGTGAAAGACTTTAGCATTAGGTGGAGCAGCTTTAAATGATGTTACACTTTCTAAATCATCAGTTCATAGAGCAAGATCAGCTAACAGAATTGAAGAAGCTAAATTAATTGAAGAAACTTGGATTCCGCGTGAATATTTTGAAAAACATTGGGATGGAAAAACTTTCAAGCAAACCACTGAAAAAAAGGAAGAGCGACTTGCTGTGGCTACCTCCTAAATTGCTAGGTACTCCCGAAATTGCTGTCAGAACTGGTCAAACGCAATGTTGTTTAGTGATCAACCTAGTTGATAAATGGCAGTTAAAAGCATCTGTTGTTGCACTTGTCTATGATACAACATCTGCAAACAGTGGAGCATATAATGGAACTGCAATTCTAATTGAGAAGCAAGTTGGTTATTCTCTACTCCGACTTGAATCTAGACATCATATTCTAGAGCTCTTTATAAAAGCAGCATCTAATACTATTTGTGGTCCGAACAAACCACCAAGAGTTCAGTTGTTTGAAAGGTTCAAAGAAGAATTTCATAACCTTAACAAGAATATAAAAGAACTTAGAGTATGGGACTGGCCTCATGATCACAATAGTTTTTTATTTTAACAAGCACTTGAAGTAAAGAAATGGGCAATGAGGTGCTTGGAGAGAAAAACATTTCCTCGTAAGAACTATCGCAAACTAGTGAAGCTTACTCTATTTTTTTCGGTGGACATATTAAAAGAGGTTTCCGCATTCGGTATGCTGGTTCTGATCATCATGCAAGGTGGATGTCAAAAGCCATTTATTAAACAAAAATATTCCTACTATCTCGTACTTTTGAACTTACTGATAAAAAAGCAAGAAAGGTAGAGAGGATGGCTGAGTACATTTGTCTTTTTTAAGCAAAGTACTTTCTTCATTACTTTTGTTGCTCCAGCTAATAACCTGCATTTCTTCTATTTAATGAAGAAGTTTAAATCAATCGACCTTGAAAGTGCTGAGAAAGCCATCACGTCTTTTGAAAGACACCTTGGATACTTGTCTGAGGAGCTAGTAGTCTTTTCCTTGTTCAAGGACTCTGTGAGTTATGCAGAAAAGACTATGATGGATCAGAAACTTATAAACTTACCAAGACCTAAAATATTTACTCCATATAAACCGAAGACTCCGATTATTATTTGGCGCGACGAGGAAAAACTTTTTTTATCGTCTTTTATTGGCGAAACGTCATGTTTGCTTTTTCATTTGATAAAGTTAAACAGACCCCAAGCATGGCTAAAAGTTCCATTAGAACATTGGAACAAGTTCGAGGACTTTAACGCCGCAAAAAAATTTGTATGCAATCTTTCTTGTGTTAACGAAATTGTAGAGCGAGGTATCAAGCTTAGAGGAGACATCAAAGGCAAATGTTTTGATCCAGTAGAGAGAGAACAACTTGCTCAAGTTGTGGAAAAGCATCGAAACAGCTTTCAAGGTGCATCTTTCTCAAAGAAATCAATTGAAATTAATTTTCAATTAAACAAACAAATAAAATTTCAGTGACGTTATTGATTGTATATTTCTTGATATTTTAATAAATCTTTTGTGGGATATGTACAAATAGTCGTAAATTAATAAAATTTTGTATAATTGTTTTCTAATGGTTAATAATTAAATTGTGTAAACCCCACTAAGTAGCTATAACAATTGGTGAATAAAAAAATTGCGCAACACTTGCGCAATCTGTTATTCTAACTTCCAATGTTTTATGGGTGATCTAAAAATTGTCCTAAATTTAAAATATTTTGTATTTAGGGCTTTTAGATCAAATTTTATTACTAAAACCCCGATTAAAATTTCAAAAAAAAGTGGACCACCCTAATGTAACCATTTTTAAATGAGGTAAACTCCTTCTCAAGAAATTGAAATATATTTTTAACTAAATTTAAGCATATTTTATGAGGTTCAAATGTTTCAAATTGTTTGTTCCTAATCATTTTCTTTATAATAGTATGACGAAAATAACGTTATAATGACGAAAATAACGTTATAATGACGAAAATAATGTTATAATAATGACGAAATAACGTTATAATGACGAAAATAACGTTATAATGATGAAATAACGTTATAACGACGAAAATATTAGTGAAATTAATACCAACAAACTTTTTTAAACAATATAATTATGGTAATAAAGTGTTGCCTGGTTGTTTGTCTTTCGTCAACTACTTGGTTTTGATTGTTCCTCAATTTTCCAGAATAATTTTGATTCTAACGGTATAAATTTTGCATAATTTCTAGTCTGTAGTTTATAACTAGTTTTGGTCCGCAGTTTAGATAGTTACAACAAAACATTATATGTTTACAGCAAAATCTAATATTTACAACAAACCTTAATTAATTTAAAATATTTCGCGCATGCTTCGTTTAATATATGCAAAAATTATATTTTTAAATTTTTCTGTTGATTTTTCTGTTTATACGGTTTATAATCTTAATATTGTTAATTTGTTACTTGATATGTTAATAAATCAATAATCAAATTAAAATTTATAACGTGGAATTTTAAAAACTATATGTGTTATTTCACGAATATAGGATTAAACTTTGATTTCTATGCACATACACAGTTGCTTCTTAAAACAATCCAATAAACTGGGTAACAGAGGTGGGTGTTAACATTGCTGAACAAAGAATAATTCTTAACTTTTTTTAAAAATATTTTTTTTAAAAATCGTCAGCGTTCATTTTAAAAAAATCTCAAAGAAAAATCATTTTTTAATTTATTTGATATCAATTTAAATAGAAAAAAATGCTTGTATGTGTTAAAGATAATTAAAATCTATAAACTCAGCTCTACTTGTTGAGTAAACTCATGCAATTTGAATAACATCGTTGAAAAGGTTTGAGAAAATGATATACTTTAACATGAACACAAAATATATATCAACCAAACGATAGAAAGTTTTAACTTGTTTATCTTAACAAGCAGCTTAAGTTTTTAATTACTCGCACAAACGACAATTTTTGAAGCGTTTTTTTTTTTGTTCCAAAATATTTTTTAAATAATTTTTTTGTTTCCGAAATATTTTTAAAATAATTTTTTTGTTTCCAAAATATTTTTTAAATAATTTTTTTGTTTCCGAAATATTTTTAAAATAATTTTTTTGTTTCCGAAATATTTTTAAAATAATTTTTTTGTTTCCAAAATATTTTTTAAATAATTTTTATTTATTTTTATCTATTTTTATAATGACTTCAATAAAGCAACTTTTTTTAATGTTTTTTTTTTTTTTTTCAGATTTTTTTCCTTGTTTTTATTGATTGTTTTTATTTTATCTTTGAGCAACGTTATTTAACCTAATATTTATTTTTACCTTTGTAATATTCTTAATAACACCTTTGTAATAATTTATTTGTCAAGAAGTAAATAGTATTTTAAAAAAAAAATTTAACATGAAAAACATTTAAATCTTTTAGCCTAGTATATAATAAACGTAGAGAAACAAATGAATGAAACAGTAAATAGAAAGTAATGAAAATATTTTTTTAAAAATTCAAGTGGAGGGAGTAAGAAGTTTATCATTTAAAAGTTTATTTATTTGTCCATTTAAGTTTCATTTTTAACACGTCCTTTTAGTATACTTTTAAAAAAGTACTTTAAAAAACACACAAAAAAAAAGACTTTAAAAAAACACGAAAAACAAAGACTTTATAAAACACACAAAAAAAGGACTTTAAAAGCAATAAAACATAAAAAATGTTTTAAAGTTAAAATTTTAAATAAATTTGAAAAGCAAAAAAATTTGAAAAGAGCTGTTTTTTAAACTTAAAAAAATCTTTCACTTTTAAAAGTTAAGAACCATTCAAAGTTGATTTCATATGATATTTACTGTTATAATCAGTCAGAAACTCAAAAAAGGTAAGAATGATATGTTTTACGTCACATACTTTTCATAGAGCCCCTGTAATCACTCTTTAAAAACAATTTGGTTTTTTATAACAAAAACCAAGAACACTCTTATTAAATACCGTTTATAAGATAAAAACCAAAACAAAACAAAAATACAATGATACAAAAGAACATTCTTATTTGGAGTAAAAGAAATGAAAACAAAAAGATTTTAAAAAATCGAAAAAAAACTTTGAAAATTTAATACGAATATGTTTTATTGCAAGAAAATCTTGTCTGCTGAGAAGTGATAGCTGCAACTAAAAAAAAACGCTTAGTAGAAGGTTGTTCTTATATTTATACATAAGTAATATCTGTAATCAATTAAGCATTTTAATATCTCGGACCATCATGCTTTTTATCCCCGGAACCAGCTTTCTTAACCTATTTTATAGTTAATTGCATTGAATGCATGGCTTTGCAGACTTTTTAATTCTAATAAACTCGTTTTGTGGGTGCTTGTGCATACAATATTTGCGTACAAAAGTTAGACCATCTATTAGACTAAAGCAAAGCGTTTTATTGTTATTTTTTATGGAGAAAAAGTCTCAATTTATACAAAACGCCAGTTATAGTGAATATTTTTGCTTCAATAAACCACTACGGTTTCTCCTTATAAATATTCACCAAATAATACAAGCAAAAATTGTGTAAATATTTTACGTTTCACTTTTATCAATGAGCAATTTGGACAGTTTTAATGGGAGATTAGTTGATGAGTTGGGGAGATTAGTTGATGAGTTGGGGAAATTAGTTGATGAGTTGGGGAGATTAGTTGATGAGTTGGGGAGATTAGTTGATGAGTTGGGGAGATTAGTTGATGAGTTGGGGAGATTAGTTGATGAGTTGGGGAGATTTGTTGATGAGTTGCAGTCCATTCAGGAAGGGAAGAAAAGATAAATATCTTATGTACATTTTGAAACAAGATTATTTAGTTGTTGCCTCACATATAATGTTTTAATTGATGTTTTAACTAGATTAAACCCTTCCTAATCGCACCATTTACTCCATTAAATCCATTTACTGGTCATGGCCAATAAATGGTATCAAGTGTAAAAATATTTAGTGTAAAATTTTTATATTAGACTTTCTCACAGTTATTTTTATCAATGAGCAATTTGGACAGTTTTAATGGGAGATTAGTTGATGAGTTGGGGAGATTAGTTGATGAGTTGGGGAGATTAGTTGATGAGTTGGGGAGATTAGTTGATGAGTTGGGGAGATTAGTTGATGAGTTGGGGAGATTAGTTGATTGTTTTGTTTTATGAAGAAGAGGAAAGCTAGAAGAGGAAAGCTAGTATTTGACAATTTAGAAATAATTGATTTGCTATTAACCAGAGATTAAAAATTTTCACGTTTATTTTAATGTTTATAGCTTCAAACACAGTCTTTGCATCGGAATGACAGAAGAAATTTGTTTCCTTCCAATGATCACCCTCTCCTCTGCTTTTTGTCACTGTAAAAAACTTTTAATCTTGTAACTTTTAAACGCCAAAATATAAAAAATTTGATTTATCAAACCTGACACCTGAATATAATAACTTATTATTATAGGGGTTTGTTTATTGATACTTGATGTATTTTTAATTTTTGAATAACTTTCGATTATAGTCACGGTTATTATAAATAAATTTAGCTTTTTTCATTTAAAAATACTTTCTTTTATCAATATAAAAACGTTTTGCTATTTGTAATACGAGATAAATATATTTACAAAGTTTACAAATTAAATACTTTAACTGATGGCAAAAAAAATCACCATCTACATTTACTTCAATGAATGACGAACCATTGCTCCGTAAAGTCCATACTTTGCCATAATGGAGCCCTCACCCCAAACTTTTTCTGTACGACGCCATTTTGCGCGTCTGTTTTGGAACCATACCTAAAATAAAATAAAAAGCGCAAGTTTGCATCATATTAATTAACGCAAATAACAACTGCTGTATTAGTTATATTTTTTATTTATTATTTATTAAGTTAAATCATTTAGATAATTTTCATAAAATTTATTTCCGGACTATCTATCATCCGGAATATCTATCAAAATCATTTACATAATTTTCTTAAAATATATTTCCGGACTATCTAATAAAGAGATTCAATCTAATTAAGAATTTTTAAATTGATAATACAAACCTGGTATGCAGCTTAAACATTAGCAGTTACAAATTAATTAATTTCAACTGCAAATGTTCCAGCTGCATAACAAGTTTATTCGATTAATTAATTTATAAGTTCTTGATTAAGTACACTTAAAATTAGATAGGCTACCTTAATTAGATTGACCAAAAATGTATTTTTCCAAAAATTTTGTTCAAAATCGTCATTTAAATGACAATTTTGAACAAAATTTTTATTATAAACAAATATCAAAATTAATGTTTATTTTGAACAAAATAAAAATGCCTTTGACAAAACAAGTACCAAACTTGCTTGATTAGTCATTAACTTTCTTTTAAATAATCATTGGGTTTTTTTTGTTGTTTTTTTGTTGTTTTTTTTATAAAAAAAGATAAAGTTTTACAATGACTAAATAATTTTAAAATTACATAAAATAATGGCTAATTATAAACTGACGGTAACTTATTAATTAACCCGATCTAAAAAGCGAGCGACCATTTAATAATAAATTTAAAGAAAATTTTTTTTTTCTGCTAATGCTATATTTTGTTACGTCATTTAAATTGTTTTTTTCTAACGTAGAAAAAAAGATCCTTTAATGTATAAATACTAATCCCCTCATCATATAGACTTGAAAAGTTTCCTAAAGTTTTTAAAGTTTATGAATTAAAAAGGCGTACAAATACCTTACATAACGTTTTTTTATTCCAAAACGCTTATACTGAAACAGAAAAAGGGCAAAGCCGATTATAATTAATAGGACAAGGCTCAATAATGGAAACGGTAACATAATCTCACTTATAATAGTCGGAAATAGGCACGCGCGTTTGCAAACATCAAACTAAAGCCGCTCTTAGAGATTTTGTTTTAATTTAAAAATGTTTTAAGTTTTCAATTTTGGTCGTTGAACAATTTGCTCCGACCTAAGTTTTTTAAACTTACCTAATTTTTGTTCTAATTTATTTTTTGCAAATATATAAAAGTTTTTTTTTATTATTGATATTTAAAAAAAATTTCGTTATCTCCTTTAAACAATCTTGTATTTGCAAACAGTATCCATAACATAAAGGATTAACAAGGAATTATGAAAAAAAAAACTGGCAATAATTTGATCTTATTAGAAGTATGATTTTATTAGAGATTTAAATTATTTGGATTTCTTTTATATTGCTTTTTAGTTTTTGTTTAAATTGTTTGTTCAGAGCCGACGACATGGTTTTTGAAGTGGGGGCACAATCGTCAATTTCTACAAAAAGTTTTTTATATCTAGAGTTTTCTCAAAAAAAAAAAAAAGGTCGCTTAGAAAAAAAAGTAGGGGGGGGGACGACGGCACCCCTGGTGTCGTTGGCCCTGTTGTTTATTTTTTATATAGATTTTTTTAAGTTTTAAGTTTTTAGAACAAAATTCTAATGTATAAAATCCAATTGTAATGATGTAAAAAACCCAATACTAAATATGTATTGGTTCTGTCTGCTATTTATTTTTGTGCCTGGATGTAAACATAAAATAAAACATGGTATTGTTTGTAAATAGCAAAAAGTACCTGTATCCTGTTCTCGGCTAGTTTTGTTTGCTGAGAAATTTCATATCGACATTTTAAATCTGGGTAATGCGTTTTTTTAAAAACATCTTCCAAAACGCATGATTGCTTTTTTGAAAATATTGTTCGATTTCTTTTGTTATTTTCTATTAGATTGCTGACATCATCCAAATTTGAAGTTACTTTACAATAAGAGATATTAGAACCTTCAAGTGATGACCTCAAGTATCCAGATTGACAAAGTATTGGTTGTCCTAAAAATTCAAATTTTTTTCTAAAGAAATATTTTACTATTACTTTTATAAAAATAAAATTTTATTATCATCATTAAACATTTTAATAATTAAACTTTATTAAATTTAAACCTTTTATTTTTTCAGGTGTAGGGTGTTGTCTTATGATTGCTTTTTGACTTAAAGACAATCTATCTTTTTCATCCAAAAATACCTTTTTGCTCATCATCTTGCAAAATTTTATTTCTTTTTTCCTGTAAGGTAATTTGTATCGTTCATTTTTCGAACAGCTGATGATGGGTTTTTGAACTGCGTCTGATGGGTAAAAAAACATTTCACAAGGCTTCAACAAAAAGATGCCATGAGTGGTTCTGGTGAGTTCATGTTTTTTAGTCGATGGAGTAGTTAAAATTCTTTCAATGGAAAATGATAACTTTGAACTTTGAGATTCCATTTTTCGACTCTGAGTCTCTTCACTTGGTTTTTATCTTTAACTGGCTTTTACCTATTCCTGTTAACGGTTAACTTAAACTAAGAAATTTTCGGTGAGTGGTTTATAAATAGCGTTTTCTACTCATCTGTATTAATTAATTGTTCTATTGATTCATTACAAATTAATAGGCGCGAAGACATCAGCTTATTACTTAATATGTCTAATCTGCTTTCAATGTTTCTAATTGGTCTTTTTTCATTGTAATAGAAAAAATTAAATACATAATTTTTTATTGAACAAAAAAAAAACTTTTTTAATTTTCGAAATATAGTTTAAAAAACAAAACAAATATAGTTATACAATGCAGTCAAGTAGTTTCTAGCTACTTTTCCGTATTTGTAACGTGGTAAAATCTATTGCAGAACGTTGCAGCACAGAAAGTTAATAATTCAGAAATTCCAAATAAAACATGGGATAATTAAGGATTGTGACGATTTATTTGTTGACTAAAACATGTACTTTATGTTATAGTAAAAGTTTATTTATTAATAATAAACTACGTTACTCCACAAATTTATAAGGAGTTTGTTTTATAGCAATAGTTTTATGATACATGGTGAACTGCGTTACGCAAAACTATATTAAATAAAGCGTAATAAGAGCTCAAAGCAAATTTAAGTTGAGTAAACTTTATAAAAAACAAAAAATATGGAGAAAACTGACACGCGCAACATAGTGTGGGAGTGCAAGCTTCAATACTAATTATTGTCTTTAACTAATATACTTGAAAAATCTAACATAAAATTTAAATTAATTAGAAAATTATTGCTTCAGTAATTTAAGTTAAGTTTTAAATTTCCCACGTCGTTATTTCCATTCAGGAAGGTCATGCTAACGCAAAAGTGACATTATGTAACACTAGACTACCGGTCTCTATGAAAATGTCAAAAATAAAGTTGATCGAAGAAAAGCATTTTTTTAAACAAGATTTTTATATATTACCATATATCTCCCTTTAACGGTGCTATCGGTAAAACTATTTATATTTTCTAAAAAAATTTCCACTTTCCTTTATTGTTATAACTTTGCTAATGAATATTTTTGTATCACATATTAAAATAAAACTGCTGATACTAAAAGCAATAGTTATCTATATTTATTAAAAGGGATGTTGCATAGATTTTAGTGGTGGTTTACAACTTAAATGTTTAAAATGTTTGAAAAACGTTTGAAAAACGTTAACATAACTAATTAAACCTGTACTAGATCTCAATCCAATTTTTATTTAAAAAGTCTAAATTGAAATCATTCAATGATTCATCAAAATTTTTTTTACTTATCCTGGATAACGCATCTATGAGTTTTAGTTTTTTTTGGATTATATATACTTTAATGCTCTTTTGTCTAAACAAATCGTCAATATAATGTTTGTGGAATTTGATAAATATTGTCAGTGCGGTATTTCTTCTATAATACACTGTCTTGCATTAAAATCTCTTTTATTTCACCGGTAAACGATTTAATGAACAGATAAGAAAATATCATATTTATTTTAAGTTATATATATATATATATATATATATGGTTACAAAAAATGTAACTAAATATGGATTTTATATGGATTTTTACCCCAACATAAGGGGTAAAAATTTGTTTTAATTTATACGAATTTTTACCCCAATACTTCTAAGTATTTAAATATCAACAATATTTTACTAAATTTTTTCTGAAGTTTTAAAATAATTGTGGCATCGATTTTGAGGATTGAATATGCATTAAACGTGCATAGCGCGTATGCATATTTTATGCAAAATTGTTGAAAGGCAAAAACGCGAGCGTAACAAATAACTATTTTGGTGTTTTTGTAACTTTGACAATATAATGATTATAACCAAATATATTTGAAATTTGGTGCCTAAAAATGAGAAAAACTAAAGATATACTGAAAGAAAAGTTTTTCACAAAGAAAGACTGTAAAATTAGTTAATTTTTCTCTAATAGTAAACAGAATCAAAGCAAAATACGATAACAAAATATAACAATAAAGTGCCAGAGGTAGAAAATGTGGGCGACCACATTTTCTACTTCAGGCACTTCATGGTTATACTACTACAGCAAATAATTTTTTTTTAAAAAATAATAATAATACAACAAATTTGAGGCAAATAATTTGATGGTTTTAAAAATATTTTTGAATTATAAAAAAATATTTATTGTTTTAGTGTATATTATATACTTAGAAATAATATTTTTTTAAATGAACCCATTTTGTCGAACCAAGTTTTATCAGTTTTGTATAACATCGTGTACAACATCTTTGAAACAAAATTATTTTGTCTAAATTTGATATATCTTATAATTTTCTTATTTTAAAATATAAACTAAAAAATTCAATTCTCTTTAGGAATGATGCAATCAGGTTAATCGTCACTACTTGTTTTTGTTTAGAACTTTGTTTTAACAGTAAAAATACGTTTTATCTGATTATTGTTTTAAATGTCAATTTTATACAAGCACTAGTAAAATTTTATACAAGCGCTGGTAAAAGGTTATGACATTAAATTTTATACTTGCGCTGGTAAAAGGTTTTGACAATAAAATCAGTACAATCTTCCTTTAAAAACTTGTTTTTATTTGTTAAATCATTTTATTTATGACGACAACAAATGTAAACTTTATAAAAATAATTTTATTTTACACAATTATATGTAAAATGTTAATATTGGTGTTACTAGCCTAATGTTAATATTGATGTTGCCTGGTAAAGCATAAATGGCGATGATGTTTATCTGACGGGATAAACTAGGTATTGGTGGTTATCCTCTTCGAAACGCCGGCAATGATAAACGCGACTCTGAGGAGAAGTTTATTACCACCACTACATAAATTATGATTACACAATAGTAATAATGTTTTTTTTTTATTTTATACTTCCTATCGTTTTATGTTTATTTATTTTTAAATAGTGATATTTCTATGCATATGCTCAGGGCCGGGTTAAGTTCTTCTTGGCCTTCCGGCACTTTAGGTCTTCTTGCCCCTGTTATGCCTCTTAGTATTCAAATTTAACAGCAGTTTAAAATAAAAAAAATCTTTGTCATTGTTGCGCTATGGCTTTATAATATATTTTCTTTTGTATTTAAACAAACATCTCACGTTATTTGTTATTAAAAACCCGCTGCAATTAGTATAGGTTTTAAACACCTTTGTCTGCATTTCAAGCTTGAAAATGCAGATATGATATCTTCTTGGTCAATGGAATCCAATACCCGATTTTCTATTTGAACTAGTAAAAAATCTGAAAGATGTTCCTGACCTATAAAATAATAAGTGAATAGATTATATGAAACTTTAAAAATTGGAAAATATATGATTCTGCTATTAATAAAGATTTTTATTGTTCAAGAGATATTTAATAAAGAGTTCTTTACATTATAAGTATATTTTATGTTGTATATATACTTGTAGTTGAGCGATGAACACTTTTGATTCTTTTCAATGTTGAAAATGAACATTCTCCAGAACAATTTGATATTCATGATATCCATTCTGCGGAGATTCACAAAAAAACCAAACAGAGAATTCAATCTAAAATAAGCTTTCTTTTATCTAGATCACTCATAGTTTTTCCGTGATCTCATTAATGTCGGCAATCATTTTAAATCGCCCAGAAAACACTGAAGTTTCGACAATGTTAATTTCATCGTAATACCTCTTGCATACTCTTGGGCGCCTACTTTAATAGTAGGCATATTCATCTGTGATGAACAAAGACGAAGCTTCTATATCGTATTGCTCGATATTGGAGCAAACTTGCTGCACACAATGCTCCAGGGAGTTGTACAGTTCTTCAACCATACCGAAATCAAGCTTGACGGATTGCAGTTTCTTGTTAACTTTGTTGAACCTCTCCATGATTCTGTTTCAAACTATTATCAAAATAGCTTTCTTAAGTTGTTCCATTTTGGTTAAAAAGCCAAAGATATCTGCTCTTTTTGCTTTTTGACTAGGATCGTCGTTAAGATCAGGATGACCCGTCTATATAGAAAATGTTTGTTAATAATATGTACAATCACAAATGAAATATGTTTTTATTTGATTTTCTAAATAATTCTTAATCACTTTGTAAATAGAATAACCCTTTTCAATGGCTAAACAAGCATCAGATATAATTTTCTTGAAGTAAGCTAAAGAAATTAACACCAGCTCCATTGGATTCCGCGGCACTTACTCCGATGAGGTTCTAAGAGTGAGCAACACATGGAATGTATTTGGCAAGAAAGTTAATCTTTTTAATTCTTGTTTGTAGACCAAAGAAGATTCCAAACATATTACTGTCATTTTCGTATGACTAGCTACGGCAATTTTGAATGTTGATTCTCTATTTTGAATACGGCAATTTTGCTACGGCAATTTTGAATGTTGATTCTAACTTTTTTAAAACGATTTCAAGCATGGAAACTGCAAATTGGTTATGCATGGGAATGAATGCTAAAAACCGATCAGCTGGTTCTCCGTTTTGTAAAACATAGCGCACATTAAAGCAGAATTAATCGATGTACGACTCATCGGGAGTAGTATTAACAATGATTGAAAAATATTTTGCAATTTTGATTTTGCTAACTAAGAAATTGTTTGAAGCAAATAAAAATGTATGCTACAACAAGTTACTTAAGGATGATCATATTATCTATAAGTTCCAAAACCCAGGCGGCTATCAAGTATATGAGTTCTTCGCAAATGTCTTTAGATAAGTACTAGGTACTTCACTTTCCTTTGTTTCCATGAGTGTTGCGCGAGGAAAGGATCAAATTTTGCTAATAGCTCAATACATCCAATAAAGTTGCGTATCAATACTAGTTTTTCGTCTTATTCGCGGAATGATAATCCTCTGAGAATAAACAATAAATAAAATATCCGATTATTTTCAATTTTGAAAAATATTTAGGCAGCATTATTAGGTGATAAGTGGCATCACATGATAAGTGTGATTCAATTAAAGTATTTATAACTATTAACTTAAATTGATGTATTTGCCTTCAAAATCACAGTACTCTGAGGATGAGAAGTCAATTTTTTCTGTATTTATTTTAGGTGGATTTGACGAGGTATGGTCGATCTACACAAGTCACGGTTCCAATCAGCAGGATCGTTGAAACTATTGTTTATTTAATAAATATTTAGTAAATATTGTTTATTTAATAAACTATTTGATTATTATTTGAATATGATCTTTTAGTTGAATAGGAGAGAAAAAGCTTATCATTTTTGGTAATTTGGAAATGATTTCATCTCCGTTTTTCTTTCTTTTTTTTCTTCTGTTTCTATTCGACGAGCTCTTCAGATTTTCTCTTTCTTTTTTTTTGACATTTATTAAGACTTTTTTATCTCACTCATTTTATCTATTTTATTCTTAATTATTTATAATTAAATAAATGCCACGTAATAATAATATAGTTAACGTGAATTTAAGCTATGCAATTAAATTAAAAAGTTATATAAAAAACAATTCAAACTAAAAAGTTTTTTCAAGTCGTTAAAAAAAACGTCTAGTTTGCGATATGTCGTATGGGCTGTTATTGCGAAGATTAAAAATCTTTGGCATATGATAGGATGTCAAGGATAGAGGCCGATAATATTTTTTCTTTTAAATTATATATCTTTCATAAATTCACTTAGATCCTCTGGCCCCTTGAACTCCTTGGCCTCCCGGCACGTGTTCAGTGTGTCCGTTGGTTAAACCGGCACTGCATACGTATATTTGTGTTAAATTAACTTAAACATTTGTATCTAATGAAGATTTTTGTTTACTTATATGTCCTGATTTGTTTTAAGTATACTTTAACGATAAAATTACTATTGACTATGATTGTGTATAAATTTTTTCTTCTTAAAATAAATCTGTGTTTATTCGGTACATTATTCTGTTCGTTTTTCTTTTTTTTTAATTAGTAATTCTCCTATATATATAAATTTTTTTCAAAAGAAATGTTTCATATTTCTCTGTGGGCTTTCATTGCTCAGTCTAGTTCAAGCGCCGCTGATTACCTGCATCAAATATAAAAAAAATATATAAAGTTTTTGGTATTTGATTTGATTACCTTTTGCAGCAAGTACTACTTGTATCCTTCTAGATACACTTTGGATACAAGTCGGATATATTTACTTTTAATTTCTGATCATTATGCAAAACATTCTTTAGTGCTTATTAAACTTTTTTTTGTTTTCCATCCGCTGTTGCTTTAAAAATTCCTAGGCATTCTCAATTGTATTTAAGACCAAAAATATAATTGACCGCTGTAAAACAATTTTTTGATGCTAAATATGTTGTTACAGACTTCTAAATATGTTGCTACAGACTTCTAAACATATTTTTTACAGAGCTTTATAAGACGGGACAGAATTAGGCATAAAAATGAATTAAACAGATCAGGAAACCAATCATGTAATTAATAATTTAAAATAAATATTAAAATTTAATAATAATAATGTAAAAAATAATTTTTGCATTGATTCTGTTTCATAATCTATATAAAGAATCTAACCTAACCACTTATAACTGAACACACAATCAGCCTTAGAAAGTACTTTACTGTCTGTTACAAACAAATGTCGGTATTATTTAGTCGTTTAGACAAATGTCGGTTATGTTTAGCCCAGTTGAAACGTTTTGATTTTATTGCTGGTGTTATTTTAGGTTTCTTCGCGAGTCTGCAACGTTTGAATCCCAGTTCGGTTATTCGACGCCTAGTAGTTCTATTAGAATTTTTTTATATCTGCTTCTTGTATGATTTTAGCCACTGCTTTGTACTTTTCTTCGGTTTTCAACAAAAATGTTACGAAATATTTGTTCATCTCTTGGCGTAGTATTGTAAGAATATATTAACTAGTTTAGAATTTAAAATAATTACTCTTTTTATTTAGCATTTAAATTGAAAAAAAATGGACATCTTTATTAAATAAAGCATAGCCGTCTAAAATTCTGGTCCTCAAAATCAGCCTATAGACTGATTTTGAGGACAAGAAGTTAAGACACACATTTATATTGATTGATCTTAAAAAAGAGGGCATACTTTTATTAAAGAACTAACAAAATAGTAAAAATATTTCCTTTTAATTTTTAATATTCTTTAATAATTCTCATAAAAGCTTAAAACACCTAAAACTTCAATTCAAAAAGTTTACGCCTTTTTTAATAAAGTTGTCCTTTTTTTTTTACCCACTAGCAATCAAAATAATTTAAATGCTAAATAAATGGAATAATTATTTTAAATCCTAAACTAGTTTATACTAATAAATTAGAAATTTAAGATTTTTTATACAAAGTTTACAACTATAATACAAACTTAAAATAATAAGTTTACTACAACAAATGATTTTTTTTTTAAAAAAAAAGAAAAATAATTCAGCAAATTTGAGACAAATATATTTATCTTTTAAAAATATTTTTGAACTATGAAAATTTTTTCGAAAATATTTGATTGTCAAGACCAAAATTCTGAATCAAAGATTCGTATAACACTGTGCCACAAAATGACTTTTAATTTGAACCTCTTTTCCCGAGAAAAACCTTCGGGGGTATGATAGTACAAGTATGTAGGAGTAAATTAGAGTTGGTTTTGAAATCGTTCATTATCGTCCATGAAAGAAAATCGAAAAATCAAAATTTGAAAACTTTGATTTTTTGGCCTATAGACAAGATTATTCGTCAAATGAAATACTTTTTAGGTAAAAATTGTATATTTTTGTCACATTAGAGTTTCTAGGCTGTTTATAAAATTTAAAATTCCGGGAAAGGCCTGCAAACAGTTTCATTGTGTCTTTTATTTAAAATACAAGTGCAAAATTATTTAAAATGCCGAGTCAAGCTAAAACTTTTGATGACAACAGAAAAACTTTCTGTTTTCTCTGTTTGAAAAAAGCTAACAGGCAACTGACTGACTTTATGATTAAGTTCTGTCAGAAATTTTTGGTCAAGCTCTCAACTTTGAAGATTAAAGAGACCCAATTGGTATCTGTGAAAACTGTCGAGTAGGCTTTAGAAAAAGAGACATTGGTGAAGATGGTATTCAAACATTTGACTCCATTTAAACTGATTATGCGTATATTTTCACGGAGGGCAATTAGCAATCAATGAGTGCAGAAAGCTTTCAAAAAATGTTGATTTTCTTTAACAACTTGCGAAAAAGCATGGTTGCTTTTTAGCATTTCCATTCATTGACACATTTAGAAAGTTTGATACAGTTGTTCATGCTTCCTTAGAAAATGTTCCTCAAGACAACTATTGCATCCTCATTAAAGAATTCAGGGGTTTTTATCTCAAGCTTCCAAACACGATAACACTCCCAAACCGCATGCTCTCTTTTTTCATGTTTATTGATTGCCAAAACCACTCACTGGGCATCTATTCAGAGCAAGCAACAGAATCACTCCATCATGACTTCAACTATCACTGGAAACGGTTCAAAAGGCCCATTAATTATCCGGACTACCCTAAGAATCTTCTAAACTACTTGATTGATTTCAACAGCAAGCATTTCTTTAACTTCATTGTAGACAGTACTGTATATATGTATAATATATACAGTATAATATATGGTATGTAAGAAATTACCCTTCAACATCAATTTTTAAGAACTATATTTAATAAAAGTAATCCATTTTTTTATGTTACTTGATCTGTTAAGCTAGAATCTGATTTTTTTTAAATTTTCTGGAGAAATTGAATGCTTTTTTTATTTATTTATAGAATAAACATGTTAGAACAAGTTTCAAATGTTTTCAATAGAAAATGTAACTCATTTGTTCAGAGCAATAAAATCGAAAATTTTAAATCAATTTTTCTTTCACGGACGATTTTAAAACCAACTCTAATGTACTCCTAAATACTTGCACTATAACACCCCAAAGGTTTTTCTCAAAAAAAGAGGTTCGAATTAAAAGACATTTCGTGACACAGTGATAACTAATATCGTACAAAATTATAAATATCCGAATAGATCTGGAATATTTGTAACCGTAATTTAAGATGAATTACACGTTTTTTTTTATTTTTGTTTTTTTTTTATAAGAAATTAGCTCTTGAAGTCCCAAAATCTTAAGAACGTTTAGTACTGCGTTGCTTTTTAATAAGAACCATATTTTATTAGGAGTTCGAGGAATACTTTCTAATTTTTTACCTTCGTATAACATAAACTTAACACAGTTGAAAAACATTATCTTCAATGGAGAGTAACAACTAAAACATGCATTTAATTTACACGCGTCAATACGGTGTACGTATGTACGTTAATATGATACACGTATATGATTTGCAATTGATTTTCATTCGATTGCGAATGAAATACGTATAGCGCATTAACAAATTTAAAAAACTCTTAAGAAACTTTTAGTATTAAATTGGGAAAATAGATATTCTAAAATAAGAAACTTTTTACCCATTTGTTTGGTTTCTTTTGTGGCGTCGCTGAGGTTGGTGTTATCCGGAGCGGTAAACTTTTGGTGTCACCCCTCTAGACTAAAAGGTGACAGACGAAACTAAATAAAGTTCTTCGTATCTAGAAATTTCTAAAAAAACAAGTCCCTTTAGAAAAAAATTCTGGCATTTGCATTTTATTCATTTTGGGGTCCCCTCCCCTATATCACGTCGTGATAGTGTCATCCTTTGCGGTCCGCACTCTTCTAGCGATGCCGCTGCTGAAACGTCTAAATTATTGTAATACTTGTCTTCATTATGTACACATCAATGCTCATGGTTACATATAAAGTTTATGAAAATAAACACTGTTATTTTTTTTTTTTTAATAATCCACGTAGTATTTGCTCATTTTGAAACTGGTTAAAAATTGTTTGCAACGTCATTGAATAAGACGTTTTTCATATATAATAAGTTATTTATTGTTTTATAAAGAAATTATGCGCAAAATAAATTAAATTTTATTTCTTTTTTTATAAATAAATAATTAAAAAAAGGTTTTAAGGAAAATATAAATGGAGCACTAGTATTTCAATCTTTGAATCCCACGTGAGTTTCCACAAAGCAAAACGCCGTTCACAATATCTGCAACAATCTGATCTTGTACTTAAAAAAAACATGAACAAGTTTTTATTTTAAAGTTCTTTTCAATATTTATTTTATATGTGTTTATCACTCGCTTTGAACTAAATTTTAGTAAATTCTTCCTATTGTTTTACTTTACATAATTCTATAAAAGTTTTGAGCCAAGTGTATTTCTATGTTTTGTTTTTGTTTGGATACCTGTGTAATATTTACATAGTCAACGCAATTATGTTATAATTAAAACTTGTATTGACTAATACAAAACAATTGTAATAATTTCTAACTGTTACGTAATTTTTTATAAGGGAGCTAAAGTAAATCAGGTTTAGTAACGAGGTTGTTGTAGTTGTTTTTTTCGTGTTTTTAAAAAAAAATTTTTCTGCATTTATTAAAATTGTGTTAGCCCTATACAAATCTTTACTTCATAATTTTTTTTATTTCCTTTACTCAAATTTTTTTTTTCGTATAAATAAAATTTATTTTAACATATCTTTTATCAAAACCTTTGTTTAAAAAACTTACAACTTTGTTTTATATTAGAATATTTCAGACGTCAAGTTAAAGTACGAAAACGCTTGCGTGGGTTACTATGCAATAACCAATGGTTATGAATGTATGGATAAAAATACATAAGTAATGAATGAATGGATAAAAGTACATAAATAATTTATTTTTAAAAAATCTGAATCATTTTTTTTTTACGTATAGTTTTCTGATTTATTACCGAAAATGTATTCTGTACAAAAATTAAAGGAAAAGTTTGAAAAAAATACTGGAAATGAATGTAACTTAAGTTTTGGAAAATTGCAAAAAGACAACGTTTTTATTGACCTCACAAATACACCGAGGTACTTAGAACGAAGAGTCTCCATTGATCCTCAATTCTATCGTTACAAAGATGATACCAAAGAAAGAACCACTGATATGAAATCCACAGCTTCAACACCTAGATCACCAAGACCGCATAAATCATACGCTGAAAATCTTGTTGAAGATGCATTCACAGAGCCTGTTCGTAAATTTTCCAGATCCAGGGTGTATGCAAATCAACATATAAACTTTTTTCAAAATAATGATTTAGCCTTGCGTTCAAATTTTGTTAAAGAAAGATTAAAGTTTATATACAACAATGATTCAGTAGAAATTCGGAAACAAAATAAAGGGGCTGAAATTTATCCAAGTATAGCGCTAGAAAAGTTGAATAGATTAAGTTACGTTAAAAACTCGGCAGGTTTTGATACCGGATTACCTACTGAAGCAAAAGAAATAAATTCAATGGGAATAAATGGAAGCCATATAAATTACTCTGTAAACTTGGGATTTAACACTAAAAATCCGCTTTATTATAAACCTGACGAAAGCCAAATACATAATAAAACTGAAACTTATACAGGAAAAAATTTTAACAACGATAAACTGTTTCTAACGCCAATAATATCAAATATTGGGAAACCAATGCGCTCTAAGTACATGAATTATGATGTAAAAAATAAAGAGCTATCAAATGAAAATCGTTTGATGTACTTGCCAAGTGAATATGAAACAAATTTGAAACCAGTGGAGGATAAATCAGATGAAAGTCAAGTGGAACTAAGTAAGCCATTTAAAACAAAAGCAGAACGAATTTACGGTGACAAGTTTTCTAAAATATTTAAAAGTAGAACTATTCGATACCTCTATGAAGACTTGTACTCGAAACAAGTCGAAAATCAAAAGGTATGCACTTAAGTAAAGTATATTTAAACAGTTATTGCTTAAATATATTTTTACAAATTTAATAATTCTTTTTAAATTTTTTTTACTAGAATAAAGAAACTCTAGATCATGTTCAATTTCTTCACAATAAACCTGATCTTCTTCTCGACGTTGATAGTCATTTCTACTATAGGTCTGTCAAGTTAAAGTTGGAAGCTGCTACACGCACTTCTGAAGTTCTTTTACGACAGAAAAAGGTAAACTAATTTTTTTGTTTTTTTATTCAATATGTACTATTATTAAATATAAAATTTATTTAGGAAATCGATGCACAACTTCTTGCCGCTGAGAGAGAGCGCATTGATTTGCAGACCATATTAAAAAGAGCCATATTGCGTAAGTATTGCGGAACTAAAGATATAACTTTAACTCGACCACATGGAGCTCTTGGAGCTTTAACTCGACCACATGGAGCTCTTGCAAACAGATACAAATAATTGTTTTGAAAAAATGACTTTTTTTATCTTGAACAATATCAGAATAGCTTTAAGCTATTAGGCTTTAATATATATTAGTTTTTAAAAAAATATAATTAGCTTGCAAATGTTTAAAAATTTACTAAGCAATGGCCCTTTCATCGTTAATTACTTCAAAATGATGTCATAGTTATTTAACTTAATGCCATAATATATTTTTAGCATTAATAATTAAAATTAGTAAATGATTAATGTAAATATAGAAAAAGAAATGTCTTTTTTTTTAATTATGTTTACGTTTTTTTTAAAAAAACTACAAATCAGGAACTAAAATATTACAAAAATTGTTTTATTGCTTTTATTAATTTGATTGCTGCAAATTTACTTATTTAAACTTTGAAATCCATTTTCTTAGCCTCACTGATTTTATCCGAATCAGTGAATTTTATCCGAAGCTTAGAAAATGGATTTTCCATTTCTTAGCCTCGCTGATTTTTATCCAACCACGATTAATACTTTAGTTTTAGCGGAAAAAATAACATACTTCTTTTGTAATTTTTCACATTTTTTAAAAATGTTTTTGTCTTACAAAGTTGATCTTTATTGATCAAAAAATCTAAAATAATTTATTGATTTTTTCATGTTTTTTTTTTATCTAATTGATATGAAAATTATCTAAATTAAACTCTCCAATTCTAAAGATATCTTTTTATAAGGAAAAGTTATTGTTCTTTGGCAATTCTTGAAAACGGTGTTTTACTAAAGGCTTTTATTTTTCTGGAAAACATTCCAAGTTCTTGTTATTTTTTCACTTTTTTCATTTTAAACCAATTAAGATCTTATTTGTAAGACTCTTATAAACCTGGTTCAAAATAGTTTTGGTTTTATATAAATTAACATTTTTCTTTAGTAGTACTTTTGAAGCTAAATTAATTTATGAACTTTAAGTAAAAAAATACATATAAAAATAAATTAAAATCTTCTATTTCATCCTTTTTGTTTTAAGCTAAATCAAAACGTTTCCCTCTCTCAATACCATGCGTGTTAGAGGTTTTATAATATATAAATAACGTAATTTAACAGCCAGTAGAAAGAATTTTCTTTCGGAACATCGAGTGAGATTCTGTACTTTTAAATTTATATTTCATTCGTCTGTAAGCTTTAAAAGCAAATCTCGTCTATTGATAAAACTTTTAAAAAATGAATAGGGGAGAGTGGGATGTCGGCAAACAGCTAAACGGAAAAGCGAATTAAAGACGCCAGTTATACAAAATTGATCATATCATTTATTTTGCTTATCAGTTAGTTTAACTATACAGTCACAAACAATCGAAAGCAACTTTTATAAACCTTATAATAAAATGAAAATTTAGGACAAGCATAAAACAATTGATGTTCGGTATTACCTTACGTAGGATAATTCCAAACTCACCGCGGGTAATCACAAACAATGTTAGTTGTATTATTTAAGTGCAAAAATTATACTAAGCAACAACAACAACAAAAAGAGTGATTTTATATCCATAGTAGCTACAACAGGAATGTTACTCAAAAAAATTGCATGAAATTATCAGAAAAAGTTAAGATCAAATTATCGTGAACAACAATCGCAGCTTTATTGCACGACTAGAACTGAGCATAGGATTCCCTCTCAGAAGGTAAAAAGAAAGTGTTAAACATACTTTTTTGTTGCTGTTTTGATCATGTTCGAAGTTACCACACGTTCGCCACTCTCCTAAATATCAATTGTTGCATAACAAAAATTTTGGACGAGATTTCCTCATGCGATAACAAGTTTATGCAATACATGGGTTTTTTGTATAAAAAAAGTAAGTTTGGAAATATTGCCACTTTTTTACTTTACAAAAAAAATAATAGGCCTTATAAAAAAACAAAAAAAAAATTCCAGTTTTAAACGGTTTACTTTTTTATGACAGTTTTTGCTGTTGCAATAGTTTTTCTATATTTCTAGGTTGTTCATTGAAAAAATGGCTTTTAGATTGTTAATTCATAAATTGGCTTTTGAAGTTGGTTGGTAAAATTACTATGAGACTAGTTGGCTCATAGTATTTACTAGAAAAAAATAAATTTACAAAGTTAACTTTTTTTTAAAAAAAAGCTAGTAAAAATATTTGCAAAATCATTTTTTACAAAAAAAGTTTAAAATATTTTTGCTAGGGAGTTTTTATCAGGAAAAATGTGGGCTAACGTTTTGACTTCATATGGAAACTATTATTAAAAACTATTATTATTATAAAAACTATTATTGTCATAACCTGCTCAAAAGTACTAACAATAATACTCAATTCCTGGTTTTTGCTAAAAATAAAAAGTAAAACTTTTCTATTAACTTTGCATTCAGCCTGTATTAGTAATCATTATTATTGTTAGCACCAACTTTTTTTTTTTTTTTAAAGTCCCAGTTAATTACCTAATTTTTTTTAAATTAATAACACTTGAACATGTTACCCAATATCATTGTCGTCAATAATAGATTTTATTATTTACAAAAATATGGAATAAAGAGCACAAAGAGTAAAATTAAGTGTCACTAGCCCTATAGGGCTAGTGACACTTAATTTTATCATACAATACGAGGGACTATTAATTAAGTGTCACTAGCCCTAGTCCCTCGTATTTTATGGCAAGCTTAGTTGTTTCTTTGAGAAAAAAATTATTTTTTTGAGTGACATTTGTCTGACTTGCATATTTTAGACTGTTCCCTTTTTTTCTTTTAAATATGATAATTATACATCTTAAAAGTGTATTTGTCGTGTGCCAACGGTTTTGCTTAAATTTTTGGTTTCGCACTTATTATTTGTTTTTACGTATGCTATAAATTTCTCTAATTTTCACAAAAGTAGCAACAACAACGAAAAAAAAAAAGTAGAGAAGCATCCTGCATCATATTTTTAATTATGCTTTCTATTCTCAATTCATGTTGAGCTTTACAAAAAGCCACTGTTGCTTTGATACTGCCATTTTTAACGTTGGTATTTGAATAATAAATGACTAACCAGCAACTGTTTATAAACTTACATGCAAAACTGTTTATTTACATACTGTTCTGTTATTGATTAATAAATTTACATAAAAAAAATTTTATAACTCAGCTTTAGTGTGCTCTACTCATTTTTAGAGATTTTCAGCTGAAAAAACTGATTTTTTAAATAATTTATTGTTATATTATTATTATAGTTATTTTTTCGTGATTATTATTTTCCCCATGCTTAGGAGAAACTTTGAAAGATTTGAAAGTAAATTTGGAATGCAAGTAAACACACACACACATGCATATATATATATATATATATATATATATATATATATATATATATATATATATATATATATATATATATATATATATATATATATATATATCAGAGCCGGAACCAGCTTTTTTTGGTCTTTGAGATAGCTAATTTCCAGACATGGAGCAAACTCCAAACATTTATATGCTTATACTTTTATATGGTCATTATTTTTGAACGCTGAAAGATAATACTATAAATTTAAAATTTATCGATGAATATAAGTCTAGTTGAGAACAGTAAAAAAAATATGTATGTATATATATATAAAATATTTCATCAACTTGTTGCTCTCACGTTTGGGGCAGGGGAGGCACAAAATTTGGGGCTTTTTTGTTCCCAGCCTCCAATCATCGCAGTTTTTTGCAAAGCATCCTTATTTGACATAAGTATAAACATATAAATGTTTGGCGTTTGCTCCATGTCTGGAAGTTAACTATCTCAAAGACCAAAAAAAGCTGATTCCGGTTCTGTATATATATATATATATATATATATATATATATATATATATATATATATATATATATATATATATATATATATATATATATATATATATATATATATATATATATATATATATATATATATATATATATATATATATATATATATATATATACAGAACCGGAACCGCATAGGTGTATATGTATATATATACACCTATGCGCGCACACACACGCAGCATTCAGAAACTTTATATGATAAATTCAGACTCACAAAAGTAAAATCTTATAAATTCATAATGTCAAAAAAAGCTATAAAATAAAACTAAATTTGAAAAAAGTACAACTAATCGATATTAAAAACCAAGTACAACATATAATATTAAAAACAAATAAAACTTATGTTTCATTTGTTTTGATATTGTTTGTTGATAAGTATCATTAACAAATTTAAGTGGTTTAACTAAAAATTTAACTAATCTTAAATAAGATCAAATTTAACTAACAGATGGGTAATTCCGCCTCAAATCACCCAAAATTTAGAAAATTTTGAACCATGGGTCTTCAAATTTTTTAAAAACCTCTTTGGCTGTTGCATCTTAAAAAGAAAAGTTAGCATATAAAATTTTAGCTAAAAATGTTGAAAGGTTGACAAGATACTGCAATTTTAATACTGACCTGGTTTCCCAAAATGACCCGGTTTTCATAACACTCTGAAAAAACATTTTTCTTAAAATAATAAGAAATAAAAATGGCAAAAACATGAAAATAAACATATATGATGTTTTTTTGATGCTGAATTCGATAAATGTACTTAAAATGCTAAAATACAAAAGGAACATGCTTAAAAATTAATAAAACAACTAGTTTCTATAAAACAACTTTGGGGCCCAATATCTCAAAACACCCCCATCAAAAAAAAAATTTTTTTGCTGTTAATATTTTCAGCTGTTTATAATCTTACTAGGCACAAAAAATCAAACTGGAAAAACGACTGAAACATACGGAACTTTAATTTCAAAGATGTATCAAATTTTCAATAAGCTATTTTAAAAAACTTTCAAATAGAATTCTGTAAAATATTATATTTAGTTAAAAGACTCCTTAAAAAAAAAAACAATTTTGTTATACTTATGGAAGTCTTAATTATATGATAACTTAGTTAATTGAACTTAACAACTGAAAAAAACATCCTGTTTTGTTTTATATAAAAACTGAACTAGTGTGGTATGGATGTGCATTTGTTTTTAAAATTTTGACAACTTTTGTAAAGTTGTCAAAATTACAAGTAAGTAAAAGTGGAATTTCAGTATTTTAATATATGTATTTTTTTAATTTGTGTTTTCCAAAATATAAACAATGTTTTAAACAATTGTGCAGATAAGCTATATACAACTATACACACAATCATACTATATACAAAATACATAAAGCTATATGCAATTATATATACAATTCAATTACTTTTAGAAAATCTTAGAGTAGTTACGATAAATGAGTCACAAGACATGATGAGAAGTAGCTTAATTATCGCTCCTGGGAAGAAACTTTGCAAACCCTGTAAGTAAAAGATTGCCAAAAAAGCAGATCTTAAAGAAGAGAAGCAAAATCAGGGTGAACAAGATGAAGATTTTCTAATATCATCATTCAAATCAAAAAGACAGGAGATCAATGAAGAACTTGAAAATTTTAATATATCTCCTCTAAATTCTCATTCAAAGTCATCAAAACATATACTCTCAGAAGGAAAGCGAAAAGTTGCGCGCATCAACGAAATGGTAAGTAACCTTACTAGAAAAACTGAAAGTCAATTCAATGTTCCCTCAAAACTGTGTTATGAACCAAATGACATTAAGAAGGCTGAAAACTTTGATGAAATTATGAGCTTGATAAAAGAAAAATTTCTATGTTCTGACAAAAGGACTATTGTTCAACTTCTAACACTGGCACCCCCAAGTTGGTCAATATTAAAAGTACAAAATAACTTTGCAGTTACAGAATACCAAGCAAAAAAGGCTAGACAACTTTTTAATAAAAAAGGATTGTTGGCTATCTCACCTTTGTATAAAGGGAAAGTCTTACAAAAAGAAATAGAAGATTCTGTTAAACTTTTTTATGATTCAAGTGAATTATGTAGAACTATGCCTGGAAAAAAAGATTATGTTAGCATTCAAAAGAACGTCCATAAACAAAAAAAACTGCTTTTGTGTAATTTAAAGGAACTATATTTATTATACAAAGAAAACAATCCAGAAATACAAATAAGTTACTCAAAATTTGCTTCACTTTGCCAGGTGCAAGTGGTACACATTCTGTCTGTGTTTGTCTGTCTTATCACCAAAATGCCATATTGCTAGTAGATGCTTTAAATATTGGACTAAAGTATAAGGACTTACTTTCAAAAACCGTTTGCTCAGCAGAAAACAAAGAATGCATGCTTGCACAGTGTGATGATTGTCCTGGTAAAGAACCCCTCACCAAATATTTGTATGAGATTTTTGGAGAATACGAAGATGATTTTGAGATACACTACAAGCAATGGCAAACTACTAACCGTGCAACACTATTAAGTTTAACAGCTGATGTTCCAACGTTTGTTGAACTATTAGCATCTTGTTTTGAAAAGCTACAAGCTCATTCTTTTATTGCTCACTCTCAATCACAGTACCTTAACCAACTGAAACAATATATGGATCAATCAAACATTATCATTATTGGCGACTTTGCTGAAAATTATGCTTTTGTTGTCCGAGATGAAATACAGAGCTATCATTGGAACACCCAACAATGTTCTTTACATCCATTAGTCATATACTATAAAGATGATAAAGGTGAACTGAAACATTTTTCTTACTGTTTTATATCAGATGACATTATACATGATGTAACTTATGTGTACAAAATATACTAATAATACCTAATCATACTAATCATACCAATAATACCTAATAAAAACTAATCATACCAATATTAAAAATAAAATTTTCCAATCTGTCCAAATTACATTTATTCACTGATGGTTGCGCAGGACAGTACAAAAATTGTAAAAGCTTTTACAATCTATGCCAACTCGAGAGCGAATTTTGCCTTAAAATTGAATGGAAATTTTTTGCCACGTCCCACGGAAAGTCTCCATGCAATGGGATTGGTGGTACTGTAAAAAGAATAACAGCACAAGAAAGTTTAAAACGACCGTACAGAAACCAAATTCTCACATCAGAAGCTATGTATGAATTTTGTATTGATAAAATCAAAGTTGTTAACTTCATTTACATAATGGGATTGGACTTACAATTGCAACGTGAAGAGCAAAAAGAAAGGTACACCGGTGTAACAACTCTACCTGGTACTCGTAGCTTTCATCAATTTATACATCTTGGAGATAACAAGGTTGGGGCAAAGAGGTGTAGTACAGACACTAATTATACAATAATCCACAATCTTAAAAAGAAACAAGACATATCTCAACTTGATACTGTCACTTTAGGTTGTTATGTCGCTGTAGTCTGTGATGATAAGTGGTGGATCGGCATTGTAACTAAAACCAACTTAGAAGAAGTTGATGCTAAAGTTAAGTTTCTTAATCCAAATGGTCCATCAATCTGTTTTAACTGGCCTGAAAGAGACGACTACTGTTTTATTCCAAACACCAACATATTGAAAAAACTATCTGTTCCACAAGCTTGCTCTAGTTCTGGTAGAAACTATGTGTTTGAAAATGCTGAAATAGAGGAAGTACAAATAAAATGGGAGCAATATTGTAAACTATTACAAACACAGTCAAAATAACTTTCATCTTTGATACCTTTAAAAATCTTGTATATTTAAGTAACTTTTTAAATTACGATTAACTTTATTTTATTTACAAATATTTTTTGGGAATTTCTTGAAAAAGTAATACATCTTTGAAATTAAAGTTCCGTATGTTTTAGTTGTTTTTCCAGTTAGATTTTTTGTGCCTAGTAAGATTATAAACAGCTGAAAATATTAACAGCAAAAAAAAAATTTTTTTGATGGGGGTGTTTTGAGATATTGGGCCCCAAAGTTGTTTTATAGAAACTAGTTGTTTTATTAATTTTTAAGCATGTTCCTTTTATATTTGAGCATTTTAAGTACATTTATTGAATTCAGCATCAAAAAAACATCATATATGTTCATTTTCATGTTTTTGCCATTTTTATTTCTTATTATTTTAAGAAAAATGTTTTTTCAGAGTGTTATGAAAACCGGGTCATTTTGGGAAACCAGGTCAGTATTAAAATTGCAGTATCTTGTCAACCGCTAAACTTTTTTAGCTGAAATTTTGCATGCAATATTTTTTTATAATTAGGAATAATGAGTCAAAAAATATAACACAAAAGGAAGACACATGGTTCAATGGACTGGGTGATTTGATGTGGAATTGCCCAAATTTGAAATTTTATCTGTTTAAAGTTTTAAGCCTAAAGTATGGCTTTAAAAAACCGGGGACCAAAAAAACTTTTAAATTCTTTTGAATACCAATAAGTTTTTGGATGGAAAAATATATATATGGAAAATATGTAGAGTTAAAAGCGGATAAAATGAAATAGAGGATAGTATGAAATAGCTATGACAATCTTTATTTTTTTGCTCCTACTTCTTTATTAAATAAACATTTTGCAATTATATTTTTTGATCATATTGTGGAGAATCTTTTCCTGAATAAGACGGTGTAAAACTTTAATACAAAATGAATAACTTTTTTGTATGAATGGTCAAATTTACGTTTGCGTAATAATTAAAAAAAAAAAATGAGCATAAAACTCTAAAACTCTGGAAGTGAAATTTGCTGGCATTTTTTGACATTTACGACATAACTCAAGAATCTTTTTCAAAATTAATTTGCTATTTCCGGTATAAAAAAAACGGAATTGGTTAACTGTGGGGTTGAAATAAAATACACCAATCATTCGCTTGGTAAATAAGACTTTTATTAATTATGTCTAAACTGACCGATAAATCTTTATAAATTCTTCATTCAACTTTGAAATGCAATGCACGCAAAAAACAAAAAACAACAAAAAAAAACACCGAAGATCAAGTCGCACTTGCAGTGGCGAAAATGAAAAGTGACGAACTTTCATTCAAAAAAGCTGGTCAATCACCCAGCATACCAGTAGCAACCCGCTATCGGCGTGTCAACAACATAAGTGAAACAATTGGTTATAGTTAAAATACAAGATTGCCGCAACATTTTGAATCATTTTTGGTAGATATCAAATTATCACCATTGAAATTGGTTGGCAACAATGAGAAAATTAGTTATACAGTTGGAAATTGAATCAAAACTGCTGGTTATCGTCCTGCGCCATTTATTATTTTTAACTCAAAAAAATGTTTATACAAAATTTGATGCTAAGTAGTCCAGACGATGCCGTATACGCAACATATCCGTCCGGATTGATAGAAAATAAGCAGTTTGAGCAGTGGCTCACTAGCGTGTACGTTCCCGTCATTCAAAAAAGTCAAGGTAAATATTTTAGTCGACTTGTTAAAAATAAGTTCAATTATTTACTTAAATAAAACGAACTTTGGTTATCCAATTATAGGTACTCATAAATGGTCATATACTTATTTGATCGAAAACAATACCATGTTAATTTGCTTACCAGCTCATTCGTCACAAATTCTACAGCCACTAGGTTTCGGTGGCGCAAATTACTTCAACAGTTTTATGCAAAGACAAAGTTTAGCAATATTTCAAAAGAATGTTTTAGTAAATTGCAAACAAAACATTTTAGCTCTGGTGAAGTTTTTACACGCACGCAAATAGTCAGTAGATTTCAAAATACTGGTTTGTTTTAGCTCAACATCAAAAAAATTGATTAATCTATATTACAAATTGCTAATATTTTTGAAACAACTTCATCTCAACCTGAGATTTTGTCATCACAACCACCAGAATCTATGCGATTCAAAAGAAATTTCTAAAAGAAAATCAAAAACAATTGCAATCGGCCCAATTGCTTGCCACAGCTTTTTGAAAAAAATGTAGACGTGCCAAGATGCCAAGGAGTGTGTCTCAATAAATATAAAATGTTCAAAAGATTTAAAGATAATGACAGTAAAAAAGCAGCAAAGCAAGCTAGGAAATAACGTGAGATTGACTTTGATGATGAGCAGCAGATAAATCAATCAACGAAAGTTACTCCAATAACAACAACAACAAAAACAACAACAACAACAACAACAACAACAACAACAACAACAACAACAGCAGCAGCAGCAGCATACCAAGTCAAGTGTAAAAAATGCCGTAATTTTAGAAACGATTCAATTTAAAAACTTTAGCAATTAATGGTATCAGTGCAAAAATTCAAAATGCAAGATTTAGCTTTGTTAAACACGCATTCCAAAGCGGTCTATAAAAGACAACGAGTTTTTTTGCATCAAAAAGTGCAACAAAAGTGACAACTCAACTCAAGAACCTCTTAAAGACTTAACATCATAACAAAACTATTTTCTTTAATGCGGGGTTTATTGCGTGGTTTTAATATGTGGTATTATTATGAGTTGCATTTTTTAATTAAGTATTTTTTCATTACCCATCAGTTTGCATTTTTTATTCACCCTAAATATGAGGGTAGAATGAAACAGTTTTTTTTCAATTAAATAAAGTCTTTTAAAAAACGATTTTAAAAAAATTGTTTGATTTTTATATACTTAAATACACCTCGAAATTCTCTACAACTTAAAAGAAAAAATTAAAAATATTTTTCACGTAAAAAAAAATGAGTTAACACTTTTAACTATTTCATTTGTCTTTTACTCTATCTTATATGTACTTGTAATAAAGTCTTTTTTATTTTAGTCTATTTAAAACACGGATTGAACAACTAAATTCATGACAAAATTTGAGCAAAATTTATGAAAACCTCCCAAAAAAAACAGTTATTTATTCAATGTTATTTAATAATATATTAAGAATAATCATATAATTAATAAAAACAACAGGTAATATAAAAAGTAAAACTGTACTGGTAAATCCTGTGACATCATTTTTAACATGCCACGGCCTATACTTAAAATATATAACGATATATGAGGAGTGGACTTGCAAAACCTGATAATTCACTTTTTTGTCATTTCGAGATAATTGGCAAAAACTGTTTTCAGAAAATCTGTTTGTTATGCAGTTTTAATTGAAACACTATTGTATGCATATTAATTTGTGATAGAAATAATGGATTCTGCATGTCCTGAATTATTTTCCTAATGCAAAATTACAAGAGCTATCCAGTGGTGTGCGCAAGTCAGATTTTTTGAAAAAGGGAATTATCAGGTTTTGCAAGTCCATTCCTCATATAATAGTTAAACAGTATATAATAAGTAAAATCAAATGATTTTTAAAAGCAATTTTTTTTATATAAGTTATAATCGTGTCTGTTTTAATTTAAATGTCATTCTGTATAATTTTGTTTCCCAGCGCACGATGCAGCGCATGATGCAACGCATGAATAAATAAAATCTTAGATCAGGATTATTGAAAATATCTAGGATTAAAATATTTCAATTTTAGATATTCTCAACTCTGTTTTCTTGTATGTTTAGTTAAATACATTTCATATGTATAGAGCTTTTAGAATATTTTGCTTTGTATTTGTAACAAAATAGTTTATTTAAACGATTATTTGATTCAAATATACGCATCTTCCAACCAAATGTATCAATAATCCTTGAGTCTTCCAATCAAATAATATGAAAAAATGTTTAAAACAAATAATCCAACATTTTGAAAATTATCAATCACTTTGAATATATTTAAAACTGTTCTTCGCAGCATTCTATTTATGCATATTAAAAAAATTATTCAATGGTAGCTACATCGTAGCAACATCGTGCTGTTTTCGCCGATATTAAGTATCAACCGAAATTTTAAATATGTGTAATACGAATTGGATTATAAATGTACATATACAATACTATAAGTATATATTTTAAATGACTTCCAAATCATATATGAAATATGGTGATGAAATTAAACTTTCTGAAGAACAGATTCAACAGGCAATAAAAAATTTTCAATTTTTTTTCTTATCTGGTATATAATACATACCATATTATAATATATTATATTTGAGTTTCCTTGGTAATCTTCGAGTTATAATCTTATTGAAAATTTTAGGTTCTTTTTTAGTAAGTAGGTTCAATAGGGAGAATCTTCTGGTTGTTGCGTCACAATAGAGAGAATCTCCAGAAGATTCTCCCTATTGTTCCGTCACTTGTTTATTTTATCTATAAAACTTGTTACAAAGAATGCGTTAAAAAGTTTATAAATCGACGAAATAAATTAATAAATGTATTAAAAATGATCATTAAGCATCTTGTGCAATTTGAAAATTCAATTTAAAGTTATAACTTTTGATTATTAAAAATCTTTTCTTAATAAATTTTTAGATAAAACAAATGTTTAATCTGACAGATCATCAATTGAACGGCAAGTTTTTTATTATATAACTTTTTCTTTTGATTGTGTTTTTTGGTTGTACTCAATTTTCTCAACGTCCCGATCATTCAGATCTAAATGAAAATGCATTTTTTTTTATCACATGCAACATGCAATACTTCAATTATTATCACTTGCAACATGCAATATTTCAATTTTTATCACTTGCAACTTACAATATTTCAATTTATCACTTGCAACATGCAATATTTTATTTATCTTAAGTAAAATCTTTCAAAATTATTCTGTTATCAAATAATAACTCTGTGGTTCTTAGAACAAACTTAAAATTTAAAGAAAACCAATTACTATTATTATAACTAATTAGGTGGAAAAAATATTACTTCATGTATATTACTATATTATAGATATTATTACTACATCGTTACTATTATTATACAGGTATATATAATAGGTATAGATATATAACTATATTAGTAATAGGATATATAACCAATTAGTTGAAAAAATTAAAAAATGCAAAAAAATTTACTTTTTTTACTTATTTTTAATATTAGCATTTTTTTTAGAGAAAGGTGATTTATATTATTGTTTATATTATAAAATTTGAGACGATAGAATTATCTTGTTCTATCTCCACTTTTTGAAAAAATTCAGTTATTGATAGTGCTATATACTTCAGAATAATTATTTTTTTACTGTATTGAAACCTAAGTTATAACTAAAAAAGTTGCGGAAAAAAAATAAGTTATAAAAATGTTTTTATATGCCGTCTCCTAAAGTTTTTATTTTTTAAACCGTTTTATCTCAAAACTTAAAAACGTCGAGATAGAACAAGATAATTCTGACGTCGCGAATTGCTTATAACCTGTTCAAGACAGTGAGTTTGCCATTCTATACAAGTCATTGTTTGTAACAATGCGCGTAGTAACCACTCATCTCATATAACTTTTTTTTTAGTTTACTTTTTAACAAATACATTTTTTTTTTTTTTTTTTTTTTTTTTTTTTCTCTGTTTTAATATAATATAAGATTTTACAACTTCGTAATATAAAATTTCAATAAATAAAATAAGTAAAACAGATAGGGGCTCAAAGAAGATGAGGATGACAGTACGTTATCATAATCTTTTCATAGAGCCCCTATAACATATTGGTTACAACTTTTTAAACTATGATGTTATACAAAAAACAGTTGCATTAAAAAAAAATTTTAAAAAAAAACGTGAAAAAAAGATGAAGAATAAGATGAAGACTAAGTATTTTACAAAATACCTGTTTCCATTCTCATACACACATTATTGCTGTAATTTTTTTTTCTTCAATTACATTATATTGTTTGTCCGTGAGTTAATAATAACATATTTTTTATATATAGATTACATTTTTTATGTTTGGTTGTTTATTGTCAGTTATACGCTTAAGTTTTAATTTATAATTTAATCTTGTAAACTAGAAACATATTCATGTTGTTATCTATAAACCAGAGGCGGATTGAGGTTTAGCGTTTTTTTTTTTTTTGGGGGGGGGGGGGGAGAGGGGGGAGGGGGCAGTAGGGAGCAGGGAAAATGAGTAGGGGGCGACAAGGGTTTGAGGTGGCACATTAACCCCTAGAAACATTTTTTTTCGAGAATCGCCCTTGTAATAAATAAATTTTGATAAACATTTAATGTTATTGCAATGGTTTGGTTATTCAAAATATATTTAAACTATATTTATTACTGAGAGCATGCATTACTTTTCTGTTAGTTTCTACAAATATTTTCTGCTACATGTCATTTCCGGTGGGTACAGAATGTTCATTCTACGTCTTAAGAAAATCGTACTGACTTTGTATAGACACCTTACGGACGTCTGTGCCCGCTTGGTGGAACCAAAATGATATATTCATAGTTTAAAGTCAATGCTGTCAACAAGCACACATTTAATAAAAATTATTGTCAATCCAAAAAGATATTGTTTTGTCATTGTTGATCAGAGATAATTTTTGATCTTTAGTCTACTAAAACTTCTTTTAAGCAGATGTAAAAAAAAAAAAAAAACGAGTAGATTTTGTAGAGTATAGACAAGTTAAGAAAACATGATGTCATCTTTTCTCGATTAAGAATTAATGTATGTCTTTCATTTGTAGTTGAGTCATTATAGCTAGAAATATTGTTGCTTACTTTGAAAGTAGGGCCGGTGCGAGTAGGTCTCAAGTGGGAAGGGGATGCCATACGGTTTTTTGCCAATAACATTTTGGCAAAAAACCCGTATGGCATCCCCTTCCCACTTGAGACCTACAAATTGCTCCACAACTTTGAAGTTAGTTAACTTATAACCTTTTGTTTTTCAAAAAAAAATCGTATACCGTTTGGAAAGTCATTGTAGTTTTGTGAACATCTGTCGCTGTACACTCGCAGTAGTTTTGATACACCAAACTATGTTAAAATTCCCTTGACTATGTGCATTATGATTATAAGAGATATTTTCTTTAAACAAAACGTCTCCTTTTTGTTTTCTGCCGCAAATGCGTGCAAACTTGTAAAGCAGGTATGTAAACGATGGTCTGTTGTCACCAAGCTTTCTATTTCTGTTTAAAATAAAAGCAGAGTTTTGTAATGAGAAATTTATATTTTAGCGAGCGCCAGTTCACCGGCTTCGGGAGCTTGTACCTTTTGAGAGATGAAGTAGGTCAAAGAAAATATATTAATCTTCTACTTCTACCACTTTTGTGTAAATATTTTTTTTTAATTTCTTAATAATTTTGATGAAAATTACGTGATTTATGAATTTAATAGTTTTAATTAATAATTGTTGTTAATACGTTGTTAATACTCGCTCGTCCCATTTCACCTAATGGCTGTCCCACTTTTACCCAGTAGCACAGTTCTTCTAAAATTAAAAATAGCATATTGTAAAGTTTATGTTTTATTGTAACCTGCTGTCAATCTTAGGGGGTGGAATCGGTGCGTGAAATGATGCTTTTTTGTTAAAACTTGTTTGATGCAGTATATAAATTATATTAAAAGTACATAAATTATATTAAAATTATTTAAGAATTTTTTTTAATTGTCCGATATCGATACTGTAAGGTATCACACCAATACCAACGATAAACCGATACCGATTATCTAGTGTCTAATTATCTATATTAAGAAAAAAAGTTTTGAGTTTGATTTTAAAATAAGTTATATTGTTTGAAAGAGTAATTAAGGTGCATTTCAGAATTATTTTGCTATATAAATACGTGATAGAGACTTGAAACACGTTTTTTGTCCAGTTACCAGTTGCTCTTGTGTTAAATATATTGATATTAGTATGAAACATGTTTTCTGTGAATTGTGTAAGAATGTGTGAATTGTGTAAAAATTGTGTAGGAATCTCATTTAGTGTTTTTCCATAAATAATAAATTAGTATAGATACTAATTCGATATTAATTTGGGATAACAACTAAAAACATTTATTGAATAATATTTTAGACATTTAGACATTTAAATCTATATAAATAATAATAAGTAAATAGAGTTTTTAGTTCTGCACTTAGTTTTTATGCAATACTAAAACTGAGAGCAGAAGTGACAGATTCGCCCTCTAACAAACTCACGCCATCTTGCAATATTTATTAAAATGTAACTAACTTTTTTTTTAGAACTTTACGAATGTTTTAAGTTAATCGATATTGATGGTTCAGGAAAGCTTACAAATATAAAGTTGCATAAGGCAATAAGCTCATTGAAAAGCGAAGTAACATTACAAGATGTTGAAGAAATAATTGAGGATATCAATGAAGAAAGTAAGACAGAAGTTGTTTGTGTATTTAAATATATTTTTGCTTTTTTTCTTACATTTTTTACTACTTAATTTTTTTTTTTATAAAAACAAGCAACATGGATTTATGGAGCTTTCCTGGTCAAAAAGTCCTATAAAAATTTGAAACAAAAAAAGTTTAAGATTTGAGTTTCATTAAATTAAAATACAGTTAAAAAGTGTTTATATTTATTAAAGTTTTTTTGTTTTTTTTTAATTTGTTCTATAGGACTTTTTGGCTAGGGCTAAAATGCAATTAATTTTTGGATAAATGATCTACGGACGATTGTGTCAAATAGGTTATAAAAAGTTAAACTATTTTCAACTGTCTTCAATTAATTTAAATTTAAAAATAGCTAAACTATTAGATTTACATTTTTTAAAACAGTGTTAAGTATGTTTGCGTTCCCGAAAATCCGAAGTTATTTAAGGTTAGTTGAGCTTACCGTAAGTTATCTAAGAAAAAGCTTTCTATGACTATGCATCATATAAAAAATAAACATCTAATGGACGAAAAGTCAATGGTAACAGCCCGCTACAAAAGGTTGTTGGATAGCTACTGCTATTCAACAACCTTTTTTTTTTTTTTAATTTTTATTTCTTTATGCACATATTTTACAATGTTATCCTTAAGTTTTAATGAATATATATAATTACAATCTGACTGGAGCAAGCAGAAAACAAAATGTCTTATCATCAACCTGTCATATCATCTTATCATAACTTAACAGGTTCTAATATTATTAAAAAGAGT
The DNA here is from genome assembly GCF_038396675.1 of Hydra vulgaris. Classification (NCBI taxonomy): domain Eukaryota; kingdom Metazoa; phylum Cnidaria; class Hydrozoa; order Anthoathecata; family Hydridae; genus Hydra; species Hydra vulgaris. The sequence continues at coordinate 33,395,483 of NC_088928.1, forward strand.
GACAATAAAAATTTTTGGAAAAAAATTTAAATGTTTGAAAAAAATTTTAAAGTTTGTATAAAGAAAAAGTTTAAAAAAAAAAAGTTTACAAATCGGTACATATACGTATCGCAATATAACGTTAATATAAAAATAACGTATTATATAGCGTAAATACAAAAATTTACAAATCGGTACATATACGTATACAAATCGGTACATATACGTATACATATTCGATACAATACCTAGTATATATTTAAATATTTAAAGGAGATTTAGAATTTAAGAAGATTCAAAACATTTTTTAGATTTAAATTCATCTATTTATATTTTTTATACAAAATTAAGAAAAAAACATAAGCAACAAATTATTTAAAAAAAAAGAAATGAAAGAGTGTATGTACTGTTTAAATTTAGTAATTTTTTTTAATAGTTCATTTAAATACATCAATATATTTTGTATACCAAATGTATAACAATACTGTATAAAATCTGCAATAAAAAGTTGTTGGATAGCAGTATCTAGCAAGTGATAGGTACTGAGGGCCATAAGGGGCTAGACATGGACATCATTTCCTTTGAAATGGCCTTTGATTGCTGTAATGGCAGTACCCAGAATATCTTCGAATGCATTAATTTTAAACCGCTTTACTGGGTCCTGAAATTCTTGTCTCTTTTCATCACTCGTATTTTCACAAAGCATCTGCTTTCAAGTGTCAAGTTGTCAAGCTATTTTTTGTGAGAGCTCAATTTTAAAAAGTTTCTTCAACATCTTAAATTCAGATATGATGTTATTAGCCTTACTCAAGATAATTTATTCTGCGAATAACAAATAATAATATGACCCAGCGGGCATACGACGTTGGAATAACGTTGAAATAACGTTGATCAACGTCGATCAACGTCAACCAACGTTATTTCAACGTTATTCCAACGTCGTGTGCCCGCTGGGGAGGCTGTTTTACAATGTCTTTGTATATTTTCTTAAACACTTTATATTTTTACCGTTAAAATAACTACCATATTTATTGTATTGTGATTGCAAAATTGATGTATATAGACAATAAACAATTGTTATTCATTTATACGTATTTTTTGGTGTTTTACTTGTGCATCTTTATTTATAGTGGAGCACAGGACCTTTGGGTATAGCAGAAGCCGGGGGGATCCCCGAACTCCGGGTCAATCCAATCCTTTATCCAACAACATTTTGTTGCAAATTGTGCTGACTCAACTAGTGCGGACTTGATTAGTCAAGTCAACTAGTGTGGACTCAACTTGTGCGCCTTGACTAGGTAACTCAACTAGTGCGGATTCGACTTGTCGAGTGAGCATTTTTTTTAAATTATGACCCTAAAACTTGAATGTATATACATGAGTGTGCGTGTGTGTTATTTTTCTCTAAAATGCCGATAAAACTTGCCATCATTATCTGTTGATATTTTACTCATTTATAGGCTTTTTGATTAAGATGAGCCGTTTTTTCTTAAGTCTTAACGTTCTCTTTATAATTCAATATATTGAACTTGAAATTTTTACTTTGTTTTATTTAAATCGTATTACCTCGTTAAGGTATTTAAACTAAAAAGTTTATAACTTATAAACACGCTTTTTGGTAAAGGTAGTTGTTTTATTTTTGAATGCCAACTTGCTTTTCACAGATGCTCAACCTACCTCATTTGGGCAGACTAAGCAGGTACTTTACGCAACTTTACGCAACATCTCTCAAACAAATCCAAAAATGATTTTTGATTAATTTTTTAGCTGGTTAAATTGTTTTTAAAATAGTAAAGCAAATATATAAATCCGACACAGGATTCAGGATATCTTTTGGATTTAATAAAAATTGTTCAACATGCCACCCCACCCACTCCCTCCACACACACACACACACACACACACACACACACACACACACACACACACACACACACACACACACACACACACACACACACACACACACACACACACACACACACACACACACCACTCTACTTTCAATAATCTCTGAAATCTTTTTAAGTTTCGCAATCCATCTTGCAATCCTTGTAAATAAGTATTCAATTTTTTCAGAAAAAGATAAACAAGTGATCGAATTCATAGATTTTGTTAAAATAATGGCGAAAGAAATAAAAGAACCGCTGAGAGAAGAAGATGTTCAAAATGTATTTGAGATCATAAACGTCAACAAGACTGGTTTTGTTACCTCTTCTGATCTATATTCAGTTTTAACATCATTTGGTTTTGAGTTAACTCCAACAGAAATCGATGCTACATTTAAAAAATACGGAGATGGTTTAATCAATTTTGAAGGTTTATTTAAAAACTTGTTATACTAAACAGGCCCGTAGGAACAAATTATATTAGGGGGGGGGGGGCAGTAAAACCCCGAAAAAGTTTTAATAAACGAATTATTATTTTTTTTTTAGTCATTTTTTCAGTCAATTTCTTCAAAATTATTTATTTTAAATATTATTAGGGGCTGCCCCCCCCCCCCTGGTTGCTACGGGCTTTCTAAATATTTCCTCATTTGTGTGTTTATTTTTTGGATATTTTGTTTTTTTATATACATTTAATTTTAAACTATAAATTAACTATAAACTATTTTTGTTTCTTTGATTGATTTTTTAACTTATTTAATTCTATATAACTACACTCGTTTAACTAGACTTGTTTACTTAACTACACTCGTTTACTTAACTTGCCTCGTTTATTTTACTACACTCTTCATTTAACAACACTCATATATTTAACTACACTCGTTTGTTTAACTACACTCGTTTGTTTAAATACACTCGTTTGTTTAAATACACTCGAATATTTAACTACACTAGTTTATTTAACTACAGTGGTGCATATAAATATGTAAATCATTTTAGAAATAAAGATACTTACGCAACAAGCGCATGCAAGCATTCTTGGCCCCGAAGATGGTTTTGACGAGAAAAACAACATAGAAGAGAAGAAAAGCGATAGTTAATAAGAGAATTTTACAAGAACAGTAGCATAGAAGAAAAACGTCAGTATATAAGAAAACTTTATACAATTACGTGTTTCAAAGGATTAGTAAAGATTAACATGGATGAAAAAAACATGAAATTAAAAATAAAGCATGATAGTCATATAACTTAATTTTTCTTGTTCCGTTTTTAAGAATGAAAGACACCGAGTGCTTGAATATCCACATTATAAAAATAAAAAAGAAATTTCAATGTTTAAAAACTAATCTAAGTTGACGCAACAACATCGACAAAAACAACGACAACAATAACAAAACAACAACAACAGCAATAACAACAACGACAACAGCAACAACAACAACAATAAAACAAAAATAACAACAACAACAAAAGCAACAATAAAAACAATAACAACAACAACAATGTCAACAACAACAGAATATGTGTTTAAAAAATATTATGTTTAAAAACTAATTTAAGTTGACGCAACAACAACGACAAAAACAACAACAACAACGGCAACAACAACAATAACAATTTGTTTACTTATAAACTAATACACATCTATTTCATAATTCAAAGAAATACAATTAATTAAGTTACTGCTGTATGTGATTTTAATTTAGCGAAACTATTTATTGTACAAATTCGTTCAAAACCGCTTTTTTCACAGGAGTTTTTAGTAAATTTGTCTAATATGGAATAAAATTTACCAAACTATTTATTGTAATGTTTTAAGACTGATATTTTATTATTGTTTCTGGTTTAATTTTTAATCTTCGGTCCATGACGAATTCTTTATAAAAAATATCCTTTCAATAGCAGCGTACCATAAAGCGTCATTAAAAGTTCGACAACCGGGTTTTATAACTTTGACAACTACGTCGTATTTATTTTAGTTTAACAATTTTTTTTGATTTCGAACATTTATTGAATAAGTTTCTTTTTTAAAATTGATGTTTTACCATTTTATAATCGAACATTTTTCCATTTAGCAATCTCTTTTAATGTTGCCCAATGCATTATTTCATTATAATGCATTTTTTAAAATGAAGGACCAATTTTTAATTGCAAAACTGTATAATTGTTTCCGAAAAATTCCTCAAAACCGTTTTTAAATATGGCATATGTAAACAAAAGATTCTCGATTAAATCATGCAATGAAGCTTTTTTCTAATTCTGGAATTATTTTTTTGATTTCAACTATTTTAATTTTTTTTTATAAATGTAAAAATTAAGTAAAACTAATAAAAATGTATAAATATATAAAAGCGATAAATTTTTGAAAAAGTTTTGAATTATAACAGGACATTTTTCAAAAAAAAAGAAAAATAACTTTATCAGGCAACCAAAAAAGTTCGTGCGGTTTATCCTAAATGCCTATTTCTAAGAAATGTATTAAAAAAAACTGGTTGTGGTGGGGGGATGATTTTGCATATAAATTAAAGCTTGTTTTAAGAAGAATCAAAAAAGAATCAAAAAAGTCTTAAGTGGAGTATGGCTGTGTCAGATGCGATAATTCGCGCCTGTTTACTTTATGAGTTCAAACTTGGAACCAAAGCTGCAGAAGCTTGTCGTAAGATATGCGCTGCATTTGGGGAAAGTGCCATAGCAGAATGGACGGGTCAAAAATGGTTTAAAAAATATTTTTTGGAAATGAAAAGATGAACCAAGATCTGGAAGACCATCTATCGTAAATAACGAGGATATCAGGCTGGCAATCGAGCAGGACTCCAGTCAAACATGTCAGGACCTTGCCTTAAGATTTAATGTGAGTGATGAAACTATTCGTTTACATTTGCACCAACTTGGAAAACGTTAGAAGTTGAGCAAATGGGTACCTTATGAGTTGAGTGAAAAAAACAAGCTACAGCGCTTAACCATTTGTTCTTCATTGCTTTCCCGCCACAATTTAGTGCCATTTTTTGACCCGATGTTGACGTGCGACGAAAAATGGATTATGTACTGCAACAAAAAACGAACATATCATTAGCTAGCCAGTAACGATCCAGTACCGATGACTCCTAAACCAAGCATTCACCAACACAAGGTTTTACTGTGTGTATGGTGGACTACAGCAGGTATCGTTCACTATGAGTTACGACCAAGTGGACAAACCATTACTGCTGAGATATACTCAGCCCAATTAGATAGAGTTTTGGTTGCTCTTCACCAAAAACAAGCAGCTTTGGCAAGCAGAAAAGGTATTGTATTCCACCAGGACAACGCCAGACCGAACACCGCAAAAATCACGCGGGAAAATCTAGCACGTTTACAATGGGAGATTCTACCTCACCCTCCGTATTCACCAGACCTTGCGCCAAGCGACTATCACCTGTTTTTGGTCCTGGATAATCATATGAGGTATCGACAGTTTCGAAATAGAGAAGATATCGAAAATGAGTTAATTCAATTTTTTAGCTACTCAAGTTTTTTATAGAAATGGAATATGTCAGCTTGTTTCACGATGGAAGAAAGTTATTCTTGCTGAAGGAGACTATTTTTCAAAATAAACTTTATTCAAAACTGTTTTTATGTGTATTTATTTATGGATCTGCAAAACCGCACAAACTTTTTTGGTTGCCTGATAGTAGTTGTTGTGCTGTGATTAGAGTTCAAGTAGTTCCAAGAGGTTCGAGGCTCGATCCAAGTGAATCAAGAGGTTCAAGATTCGATGCCGACCCATTTATACGACTAATTGAGCAACATTGGTAAAGAAGATGTGATTTTCCTGGTAAAAATTTATTCCGTGATGCTCTGTGATAAGATTTTTGATCTTCTTAGAGCACCTTAGTATTATAGAAATTAAAAAAATATAAAAAAGCGCTAAAACAATCAATTAATCTGGCCATGGAAGAAAGCAATGGCAGCCAATGGGTTTTCAAATGTCCTTATACGGGCTTGAGTTCTTTGGCAAAAAATGCACAAAGCTCATTTAGTTGGTCGACATATACAGTATAAATGTGATCTAGGCTAAACAACCTTTTTTTTTTTTGGTGGAACTATGCAATTTTGTAAACATATTTTTTTTACCTTGTCATTTTTATCAAAATTAAAGTTTAAAAAAAAAAGGCCACAATTTTCGTTGTGAAAGAAAATTTGTCAAGAATTTTTAAAATGCGAATATTAATCATTATAGGCATTTTGCAACTTTTATTTGTTCGCCTTTTTTAGGCGCCTAACTAGTACTGTCAATGCCTAGGAACAATTTTTAAGTTTGCGTGGTTTGAATTGTTAATCATTATTTCAATAAACTTGACTTTATTCAAACTATTTATTACTTATCTAATGCCTAATGATAGGATTGCTAATGCTTTTGAGACTGCATATGCTTAACAGCATCAGAACGTCCACCACGATCAATATTAAAATATGATTTGTAAAGTGTATAATATATATGTACAGTGTGAAGTTTCATTATCTGTGGATGACAACTTTTAATAAATGCAAATTCATTGGTCCAATTTTTGTTAAAGGTACATTTTCTTTTTGAAATAACTTAAAAAAAATATATTTTGATAAATTTATAAATACATATATATTTGAATCTCGAAATACCTGTGACTTTGGTAGTAAGTTAGATATTCTTGGTTTTCTTTAGTTTTAAATGTATTTTTAGCTCTTAACTTAAATAAAACCCACCTTGTGACAAATATTTACACTCCGCGAACAAACATTTACTCTTTTCGAACAAACTTTTACTCTTTTTGAACGAATATTTACACTTAGTAAACGAATAGTTACTCTTAGCGAACGAACATTTACTCTTTGCAAATGAACATTTACACTTCGCGAACGAACATTTACATTTCGCGAACGAAAATTTATACTAAGTGATCAAACACTCTTTTCATTTGTCAAAACTCGATTTGATAAAAAAATAAATGCTACTATTTTACAGCGTATTTCTCTATCTATTTTTTAAAACGTATTTTGAGAAAATTATTTACTTTTAGCTGTTTTTAATAATTTGCGCTTAACTAAATATCCATTATTTTAGCACTGTAAACTTTGCTTTATGAAAACAAATTGTAATGCGATAATTATTTTTATCGACTTTAGTCAGTCCGAGTGCGCAAAGACAGCCGGCTTTGCAAAAATCCATCTCTCTCACAATGATGATTCTGTTGATGACTTTTAATTTAAGCAACAAAAGATTTTTATTATTCATGTGTCTGTACAAAACTCAATTGCTAACAAGTGTTAAAACTAATGTTGTTAGCTAAACACCTTCTCATCTTATAAGTGACACCACTAATATGTTGTAATCTTGTAAAATAAAACCTCTATACTTTATTCTACATTTTAAAACATATATCATTATATATATATATATATATATATATATATATATATATATATATATAATATATATTATATATATATATAATATATATTATATATATATATAATATATATTATATATATATATATATATATATATATATATATTTATATATATATATATTTATATATATATATATATTTATATATATATATACAGTATCGGACAAAACGAGTGCAACCAAATAATGCTAATTTAGTTTCTTTATATAAAAGTGCTGCAGTTTTTAAATTTAGAGAAATAACTATGTAACTGTTTAGAGACAAAGTTCTTCAAGTATTATTCATCACAAAGTTCATTATTTCTACACGAAAATTAATAAATTAATCAAAAGTATTATAAAAAGTTAATTTCCTTCTTGACAAAACAAGTGCAACTCGACAAAATGTTGACCAAGCTGTATTTCGCTATCAATATTTCGTGACGAATCCTTTGTTGTTGATCACAGCCTTGCATCTTCGAGGCATAGATTCGATCAGGCGATCAATGAAACTTTGTGGAATCGCTGCCCAGGCCTTTTGGATTTGTTCTAAAAGTTGATCCTTATTACAAACACCTTCACAATTTATTCTGCGGTTGACGATCTCCCACAGGTTCTCGATGGGGTTGAGATCCGTAGATTGAAGCGGCCAAACCATCACCGATAGGTGGTTGTCTTGAAACCACTGCTTGACTACTTTTGCAGTGTGTTTCGGATCGTTGTCTTGCTGAAAAACCCATTTTATTGGCATATTCCATTCAGCATGAGGTAACATAACATTTTTCAGGATATTTTCATACATGAAACGGTCCATTATTCCATCGTTTCGATATTATGGACCTAGACCGTTAGCATAAAAACACCCCCAGACCATTACATTGCCTCCACCATGCTTCACGGTCTTATGGCAGTTACGTAAATCGAGGCGTTTTCCGGCCGGTCGACATACACGGCAAATGCCATCGCTCCCAATGATGTTGAACTTCGATTCATTGCTGAACAGGACAGTTCGCCATTTTTGCACATTCCAGTCAATATGAGATGCAGCAAACAGGAGTCTTTTCTTCTGGTTTTTTTAGTGAAATCAGCGGTTTCTTTGCAGGGCGTCGAGAAAACAATCCGGCTTCAACAGCACGTCGTTTAATTGTTCGGTCCGATACAGGCAGCTCTAATTGCTTTTGTATCTCGACTGATGATATCCAGGGGTCCTTCTTGACGGATCTGACGATCATAGAATCCTCTCTAGAAGTGGTGAAACGCGGTCTTCCACCTTTGTTATCTACTGCCAACTATGTTTGGAACATAGTCTTGATACGGTCCATTTTTTCACACGATATTTATCACAAATACTTTTTTGTAGCATTCCACTTACGTAATCGCAAATAATTTTCATTCTTAGTTCCAATCCAAGACTGTCGGGAGCCATTTTTCCACTTGAAGTCATAAAAATAATAAAAATAAATAATCACGCTTCTCAAGGCTTACCGTGTTACATTTACCTTGTGATGATACAATAATGTTCTGTGGAACACAACGTCTTGGTTGGATGTGGATTGTATTGATGTAATGACTCACCTGTTGTATTTTATTTCTTGTATTGATGTTCTTTGATAAAAGACTTTGATAAAACTCACTTCGATAAACTGTCTTGATAATATTGACTGATTGACTTCCATATGCTGACTGAATTACATGTCGATTTACATGTCTCTTATATAGTAAAATGAACCTGTGTGAACCTGTTCTGGAAGATTCTAGATGCTTCTATTCGATGCTTCTGGAAGCTTCTGGATGCGTCTGGATGCTTCTGAATACTTCCTTTAATTATTAAAAAACTTTCGTGACGTTGACACGGACCAGACTAAAGAAAATGAAGCAAACCAAAAAAGTTGCACTTGTTTTGTCCGCTGCAAAATGGCACTTGTCAACGAAATTCTGCCTGTGTGCTGTCACCTGTCAGCTGATTGCTCATGTCATGGCATGCTATGACTCCAGACTCCTGAACTGTTTGCAGTGATAATATAGTTCGTTTCGTTTTTAAGACATGTAAAACTAAGAACACTTTTTAGCATTGTTCGATGTTGGTTGCAAATGTTTTGTCCAATACTGTATATATATATATATATATATATATATATATATATATATATATATATATATATATATATATATATATATATATATATATATATATATATATATATATATATATATATATATATTCAGGGCATTCGAGAGCGCTAATGGCACCCGGGTCAAAATGGAGAACTGCGCCCTTTTTTCAAACAAAGAAATTACAAGTTTTAAAGTTTTGTGAACGCATCAACTATCTATTTTTGATACAGCACATTTATTTCTTTGTTACTATTAATTTTCTGTATTGAGAAACGGTTCATTTATCAAAACTGACATATGAATCAAAATATTAGTTTTAAAACCAATAAACGAAAAGTCAATCAACAAAATCTTCGAGAAAAATATTTAAGGCGCCTAAAATTTAATTTTTTGAGCTTTTCTGGCCGCCCAAATATTGATCACATTGTCGTTCATATTTTTAGCTAAATCTTTTTTAACCAAAATAATCCAAAGATTAGTAAAGCAATCCTGAATCATGGTCGAACGGAGAGAGTGAAAGCGCTTTAGTTTATGTTTTCTTTAGTAGCAAGTTCAGTTTCGAATCCTAACAGTTCAGCTACAGCTACAACCCTTTGGAAAATTTTCAACCAATTGCCCTTAATTTTAGTTTATGATCTTCCAGCAGCTGTCTAATTATAGTAATGGCTTCATCTGAGCTGCTCACTAATTAAATCCAGGTTTTCCATGTCATGTTTAAGAGTTGCTAAAGATTTGACGATTCCAAAGAATACTTTGATCTCAATGGCTGATTTAACTGCGTGCGCACCAGCCAAGTTCAGAATGTGAGCGCTACAGGGAACGTACAACAAGCACTTGACATATTGGATCCACTATTGCGTCCCTGACCGCAACAGTTTCGAATACTTACACCTAGCCTTTAGTGATAAGCTTGGCTAAATCAACTCCGTTCTTATTTCGAAAGCTTTAATACACAAGAATTTTTCTTTGATTTGCCAACAATTCCTTTATCTTACATAGAGAAGAAAACGGATAACTTCGATAGCTGCACCTCGAATGACACTACCATATTCTCTGATGAACTCATTTTGAAAAGACTGAGAGAGATAATCAGCACTCATTCTGAAGCCCTTTTATTGATGGTGTCTTACATCTTGCAATTAGAGTGCAATGACGGGGTTGTAGTGACCAATTAGCTCCATAACGACAAGAAGTTTTCCATTTCCTATCTCATTCACGTTGTTTTACCTGCAAATATAATTTTATACAATACTTACAATTATTTTAACAATTGTATAATAATTAAAATTGATATTGAGAAAACTTTAAAATTTGTAACCTACAAAATCTAAATTCCTAGAAGCCAAGAACAAAATTGCATTCAAAATTCCACGAAGAATTATTATCTATTTAGCTGTCTTAAAATTAATTCGCTTTAGGAGCTCTGAATCTATACCAGTGGAGCTGGTAAGACAAAAGTATGCCTTTTTAAAATCCGTCTAGAACTTCTGGTGCAATGGTTTGGATTAATTCTGCTTCACGCAATATATGAGTTTTTTACATCGATTTCTAGCTCAATCGTTCCTACAAAGAAGGTACAAATCTCCGTTTTTGAATACTGCTTTCGTACCCAAAAAAGATCAAGAGAAACAGTATGGAGCCTTAGTGCTTGAGCTTAAAACCATAAAATCTCTTTCTAATTTTTACTTATTATTTACTTATTTATTTATTATTTATTATTTATACTTATTTTAACTTTTTCTAATTTTTACTTTACAAAGATTGATAAAATACATTCCAGAAAAGATTTTCTTCTTAGAATCACGGGGATAATCCCTTTAAAATGATTACATCTTGATTTTTTTGACTTCAAACAACTGGACACAAAATGGAGTCAACATTAACTATTAACAAGTCAGGTTGAGCATCACATTCTCTCTTGTTGGATAAAGTTTCTCCTTCTGACTCTGATCAGCCACTTTGAAATTCATCTAGCTCAGCTTCAGGTAAATTTTTTGAGGTCCCCACTGATCCACAGTCCTTAAATCACAAATATTCAGTGCAGCAGTTAATCTTGAAAGAGGAGGAAAGCTCATTGGTATCTCTTAGCCCTCACAGACTAACAAGGAGCCATGGTCATTATTATAGAGATCTTTAAGGAAAAACAGTAATAACAACAAAGATTATAATACCAGAGGTTGTTAGAAGAAAAAAAAATGATACAAAAAACAGTTAACTTACTGGAAGGATTAATTGAGTTTTCGGAGGAGATTTTTCTTTGGTCTGTGTTATGGTTATAAATCCCATATCTTTTAAAGTCTGTCCATTTGTTGCTTCTTCTGCTGCTTTTTTAGTAGCTTTGGAAGATTTTTTTGACCCATGTTTTAGAAACACAAAAAATATTTTGTAATTTGTAATTATTTATAAACAAAGGTCTAATATCAAAGGTTTCACATTTCTGCAATTATACAGATCGCAAATATACAGACAGATTATTAATATTTCCGCAATTATACATATAAAACAAAGGTTTCATATTTCCGCAATTATTCAGATCGGAATTTTTACTCAAAAAACAAAAGATTTTTTTTAATAGAATTTGATAAAAAAACATAAATTAGTGTTATAACATAATAATCTGTTGCGGTCAGGGATGTGATAGTGGATGTCCGGTGCTTGTTGTACGTTCCCTGTAGCGCTCACAGTCTGAATTTGGCTGGTGCGCACGCAGTTGAATCAGCCATTGAGATCAAAGTATTCTTTGGAATTGTCAAATTTGTGTACGTATTTTTTAGTGCAAGTCTTGCCTAATGGATGGTCCTTACTGAAGCGACAGAAATTTTACTTTCTTTAACAATATGAAGCTCTCCTACCGACGCGAATAAACCACTTTTCAAAAGACCGAGAAAACCAATACACCACGGCTGTTTATATTACTACCTCAAGATTATGTTTGTTTTCTTCATTGACCGATGCAATTTAAAATGTACGGAATTTAATGTTATGAAAAGTACAATAAAATTTGTTAACAAATTTGATAGCAAAAATGCCCTAGACTTGTCATCAATTGAAAAGTAGAAAGTACAGAGAAAATGGCCTGATCTGAAGCCGATTGATGATGATCTGAAGTACCTAGGAAAAAAGACTTAACGTTTATTATCACATCAAGTTTATGTTAGAAAATTTGTTTAAATTTCAAAAAATTGTTAGAGTTATGTTAGAAAAAAAATGCGTATGAAAATCCGTTCAGAATACGCACTGAATTTCTGTAGTGCAAGTAAGACGTTTATTTGTTTTCTTAAAAATAAAAAAGATCACAGCAGTTTTTCTAAGTAAAAAAGTGGTGTAAACGCAGCTGTGGTGCAGTGGTTATAGTTCTAGCTCAGAGCTATTTGTGGTTTGACGCCATTTCTAGTCTATTAGGCAACATTGGTAAGGAAGGAGGCGTAGTTTTCCTGATTAAGTGCTCTTACGCGGCACCCTATGATAAGACCCTAAGATAGGTTTTCTCGGAGCACATTAATAACTAAAAAAAAACTATGCATCGCTTTATCTGGTGATACATTAATTAAAGTTAGCATATCGAGTCATTTCCTGTTAATTATGTGCTCTACTACAATAAAGATGCACCATATAATTTAGATGAAAAACTCTAACCAAAACTTATGCACACGTTATTCGAACAAAAATATCCAGATCATATTTTAAATAAGTTTTACCTAAATTGCATCTAAGATCGTCTCTTAAATAAGCTTTTGTTTTAAACAAGTTATAATTTTAATTAGATAAGTTTTAATTTGGGTCAATTTGGTTTATTTAGAGGACTTGGGTCAATTTGGTTTATTTAGAGGACTTGGGTCAATTTGGTTTATTTAGAGGGTTTATTTGCATTCACTATCAGAATTCAGAATTATGCAATACATTGATTTAAAATCTCGACAACAAAAAAAACAATTACGTGATTTGTTACAAAAAAAAAAGATTTTTTTATGTTATGCATACTTTTGTACAAAAAAAAAAAAAAAAAAATGGCAAAACCTCATTTCGTCAAAGTATTTTGTACAAAAAAAAAGAAAACTAAATTGGTAAAACCTCATTTTGTCTAAATATTTTGAAGGAGTAAAAAAAGTGACTGTAAAAACAATTCGCGTTCTGTCCTTAATCAGGATAACGTCATAAAATATTTTGTTCTAACAACCTAACACAAACAAATCAATCCCCATGCACTTTATAAGTAAAAAATAATAATAACAATAATAATAAAGAGATTTTTCATTACAAAAAATTACAATTTTTTTTTATTTACCACCTATAAGCGCCACTTTATTGTTCAAAGGCCCTTTAAAAAACTTGTCAGACTTCATAAAATCGTGTATTTCTGGAATAGCCTAAAATCAACAGAATTTTAATTTCTTAAATAGTACAATATTTTATATCACCAAACAACATACAGTTTAACATAAAACATATAGTTCAATAATTAAAATTACTAAATAAATAGTATATAAAATACATACTTCAAATCTCTTTACAAATGCCTGTAATAAATAAAATTTACATGAGTTAGACCATAATTTCAATAACAATATCAATAAATATCTAAATATATTTTAATACCTCTAGTTTTGGAAAAGAGACTAATATATCTTCTTGGAAAACTTTGTGTATATCAAGAAGCTCGTAGAAAATGAAATCAACAAATGTTAACTAAAACATCAAACTTTAAAGATATATCACTTAAATATATTGTACATCAGAAATAAGGATACAACATTTAAAATTATTTTTGCATAAATCAGAATGATAATTGAAAACTTGAGATATTGAAAACCTTAGTTGAGTATGGTGAAATCTATGGTGAAAGCTCTTCCACAGCATCAATATAAAACGCAGTGCAATGGAAGAACCTTTCCTTATTTGTAAGATTTATATAATTTTTTCATTTGATTGATATTTATGATTATCAAGAATATAAACTTAAATGACAACTGAAAGAACTGGATGCGATAAAAGAAACTCAGAAAGCGGTTTAAAAAATATATAATGAAATTCTGTTAAGAGAATTGTGCAAACACAAGATAAAGTTTTTAACATGAACAATCCGCACAACTTAACTCTCAAAACTTACCTAAGTTAGTTTTAAAAAATGTCACCTAAAATTGTCATATTTGGGTACACAAATACATGGAAAATTTAAAAATATTTTGATACTTGTTTAAATTAAAGAAACAGTTTTTACAGAAATTGAAAACCAAACAATTTTTCAACCTACTCAACACCAAGTTGGAAACAGGTAAATATTTTAATACTGAGATCAATACAAAATATTACACAAGTTATAAACAATTAGTGATTTAAAAATAATCCTACCTTGTCACCTGCTAAGAACGGAAAGTCTCCTAAAAAATCTTCAAACAATTTAAGACGAGTTTGGACATTCATTTTGTAATCTTTTACTGCTTGCTAAAAACAATAGAAACATTTACTTCCTCAATAAACAAGAAACATTAAAAACCACGGTGTATCTAGGTTTCATTTATTTATTTTATAACTTCTAGCTTTTTGTGTTAATAAAAAGATTGAAATTAAATGTCAAACTTTATTTACATATTTTAAAGTTTTATTTTATTTACATATTTTAAGTATTTTAAAATACTAAAAATTTATTTAGTATTTATAACAGTTAAAAAAAGATTTGGAGTATAAAAGTACACGAGTATGGTGGTGGTCCACAAATGTATGGAAAAAAGTGTCAAGACTCCACTAGATATGTTTGGTAATTATGTAAAAGATTTAGGAACATTTAAAACTAGATTTAAGTATCACTACAAACATCAAACTTGTTAAATTACTTTTTTTACAATTTCCTTTGTTAATGATGCTCTTGACAAACAATATGTTTAATAAGTTAGCAAGTAGATGAGTAAATAAAGTGTATTTCATGTGTCAATAATATCATTAAAAAAAACCGTAGATAAGGACCGCTATACCAACTATTCTATTATCTTTGCGGGCACTTGGTAAGTTATTGGTTTCTGCATATTAGTTCCCTAACATTTTTATAGACAAAAAGTGATACAAACTAAAGTTTGCACTATAATTTTAAATGCACAAACGATCTTTTAATGTTTCGTACGCTTTTACAATAGCATTTTTATTGCTATTTTAGATTTTAATATGACAACTGGTACTAAGAGTTTTGGCAGCCATCTAGCTGTGGGGAAGGGCACCAGGTTCCTATCATTATCAAGATTATCAAAAAAAACGATAGGTAATGTTTTCCATTGCATTCTGTTCTATCATCAGAAAGAACACTACTAGTGAATTTAAGTATCCATCTCATCACTCATCGTAGCTTCTTTCTCCTAAGTCAATTACAACACATTAAATTAACTCAGGAAAATGAATACTCAAGAAGCTGTACAATCCAAATTAACTAATAAAGAAAAACTAAACAATATCACAAAAAAACTGTCAACTAAAAGAACAGTCAATCAAGAATGATATTCAGAATTTAAAATTTTAATTACTCTAAAAGATATGATGAAG
Organism: Hydra vulgaris; assembly: GCF_038396675.1. NCBI lineage: Eukaryota > Metazoa > Cnidaria > Hydrozoa > Anthoathecata > Hydridae > Hydra > Hydra vulgaris. The sequence continues at coordinate 33,411,396 of NC_088928.1, forward strand.
ATAATGATTAACGAGGAGGACAAATAAAAGGTTCACAGAAGTAACAATGTTGCCGCAATCATTACAATATCGGAACTATCTAATTGTTGCGCTTCCTGAGTTACTCGTTCAAGGGTAACAGTAACCTCCACAGCCTTTGCAAACATTAGTTCTTCAGGTTCCAGTAATAACCATTTGATTGTATCACTGTTGTTAAAACCTATGATAAATTGGTTGAGTAATCGGTCATCTTTATCGGTAAATCTGCATCCTTCAGCAGCTCTTGCAAATCGTTGTGAAAATTCCATCACACTTTCGTTACTTGCTTTTTTTCTTTTTCAAAGCGTAATATTAGTGCTGACATTAGTGGTTTAAAAAGCTTTATAATGTTTTCCTCGTTGTATAGGTAGGTAACTGAATCATCTTATATTATATATATATATAATATACGTAGGTAACAGAATCATCTTGAATTAAAAAATTTTCTTAAAAAAATTTTTTTTTAGGGGTAGTTCAAGAGCCTGAAACATCAGACAGGTTCCTATAATTATCAAAACAAAAGTTCTTCAAAAGTATATCCTGCTGGGTCTTAAAATAAGCAAAATTATATAAAAATTAAAAAAAAAATCATTATTTTATAAAAAACATAAATAAAATAAAGTTATAATAAAATTTTTATATATATATATCTATATATACATATAAATAAAGCAAACACATACATCCAAGTCTTCAGGTTTGGTTCGATAACAGAGAGTCACAAAACCCATTCTGAAATCCACTAACTAAAACAAAAGGCCTAAAAAATTTAGACTTAACATGATAAGATAAATAAAAAAGAATAATTTAATGAAAAACTTAAAACAAAAATATAAGATGCAATAAACTATAAAAGTAAAACTTACCTCGTTTACCATCATATCAATTCTATATTTTTCTTTCTCTGTGTTTCCATCTAATATAAAAAAATAGCAAATTATTTCTAATCACTTCAAAAATTAAAACAATCAAAAGTTACATATACATTTATATATATATATATATATATATATATATATATATATATATATATATATATATATATATATATATACACACACATATATTACAACAAATTTAGCCTCTACCTCCTGTTGCTAATACTAAAATAAAGATAAACAGGAACTTGAGTATATACATTAACTGATAGTCTATTGAAAAAAAATGCATTTTCACTAATTTTTTTACAATAAGTTTTTTATAATTTTTCATACATTTTTATAATTTTTTGAAATTTTCATTTTTTTTCTTCATATAATAGCTTGTGTTACGCTATTTCTGTAAACTAAATTAATAAATAAAGTAAGTAAATAAGTATTCCTGTGTTATGTATTAGTAAAATGTAAAGAAGAACACTGATGCAAAAATTAAAAAATCCTGGAACATTATCATTATCTTGTTGTTTTTGTCTGTTTTTATATGTGTTTTTTTTTTAATATTTGTTTTTGATATCATAAAGTTATAAAACAGCTTTGTTAGAAATGTAAGAAATGTAACAGAGCAAGAATTATAAACAGGGGAAGATAAATAATAACAAATATACTTTTTTGTTAAACTAAATAAATTCTTTTTCAATAATCTTTGTGTAACAGATACTTGTGGAACTCCTGATACAAGTATGATTAATAATAATTTCTTTCTTTTGTCCATTGGCCGGACAGCAAACGCTGTTAGGCCAGACGACAACGCCTCTGTGGAGCATAGTTGCTCCACAGAGACATTGTGATTTGCAATAACAAATTGCATTAATTTCAACAGCTCAGCACCACATGGTTTATCTGGCAGGTTACTAAAATAATTGACTCAAATATAGTTTGAACTTGTTGTGTAATTTAAGTTTTTTTCTTTTTGAGCGTTTTTTTCTTCTTATTTTGCTTTTTTTTCTTTCTTAAATTTTTTTTTTTCTTTGTGACTTTTTAAAAACTTAACAAAGTTAAAAAATTGGCAAACTTTATTTGCAACTAATATATAAGTAATATAATATTTGGTAACAACTTCAAAACTGCAACCCTATAATTGACCAGCATTATGGCATCAAGAGACAGATTTTCTGCAGCTATCGAACCAAACTTCCTCAAATTCTTACCAAGGACAAGAAACTCAATTTCGAATTGATATGCTGGACTGGATAAGGCAGCTGACCGTTCATGTCCTTGAACTCAGGGGAGAGATCAGCTCGCTGAAAGCCCAGGCAACAATAAACAAAGAGACGATTACAGCTCTAAAACAAAAAGAAATTGATCTTGAAAAAGAAATTACCATCCTGAAACAAGCGGAACCAACAAGCAGCGGAGTAACAAACTCAGTCACCTGCGGATATCGTAAAAGGGGGCACAAAAATAACAGACAAAGATAAAGCCATTGTTGTACAAGTCACTCGAGAACTGAACAAAAGAGAAAATATTGAACATAACATAATTATAACCGGAGTCAATGAATGTGATTTAGAAGATCAAGATGAAAGAAAAAAACAAGATAAGGAAAGCATCGAATCACTGATAGTTGCCCAAGGATTCAAAAAAGAAATTGTTAAAAGCACTCGGCACCAAACTCGCCAAGCCACTATCAATCATATTTAATGTATCATTGCGTTCAGCATGGCTAAATGCAAACATAACGCCGATATTTAAAAAAGGAAGCCCAACAGATCCCAAAAACTATAGACAATCAGCTTGACTTCAGTCCCATGCGAAATTGGAGAAAATAATAAGGAATGAACTTATCAACTACTTCACAAAAAACAACTTTTTTTGTACTGAACAACATGGTGTTGTCCCGAATAAATCATGTGGGATAAACCTTCTGGAAACTATGGACTTACCCACCAAAACAATGGCAAAAAATTACCACTAGATATTGTATTTCTCGACTTTTCATGTGCATTTGATTTAGTACAGCATACTAGCCTTATTGAAAAACTGAGCAAATATGGAAGAACAGGTCAATTGCTTGCATGGATTTGCTTATTTTTAACAAATTGATGACAGCGAGTTGTTCTAGGCAACACAACATCAGGATGGGCACCAGTGTTTAGCGGTGTTGTCCAAGGATCTGTGCTAGAACCAATTCTATTTGCCATCTTATTAACGACCTCCCAGACAACATTAACTCTTGCTGCAAAATGTTTGCAGCAAGAGTTAATGTTGACGACAACAAATTAATAGCAACAATCCAGCCAGAAAACGAAGAGCTTGACACTAAAAGCCTGCAAGATGACATCAACAGGATAAGTGATTGGTGCTGCACTTGGCAAATGCAACTAAATCTTAGTAAATTGAAAGTGATGCACATTGGACAAGCAAACAAATCAGCAACATACACTATGCTAGATCCACTATCAGACGCAAAAAGAGATCTAACAACGATGATAGAAATAGACCTTGGAGTCACAATAAGTCAAGATCTTAAGCCAGAAAAACAAGTCAATAAAGCCGCAATGATCGCAAATAAATTTCTTGAACTGTTAAAAAATATGTTTATATTGCAAGATCCAAGATTGCATATTCCAAATGTCAGACATTTGGAATATGCAGTATGCACTTGGTCACCATTGACAAAAAAGGACCAAAAAACACTTTAAAAAGTTCAGTGACGAGCCACCATGATTGGACACGCAGTAAGGCAACATAGCTATGAAGAAAGACTAATCAAACTCAACCTAACTAGTCGACAAAGGGGTATTTAATAGGATCTCCTTCCCAACCGATGTCGCAAAACTTGCCCAGAGGTGGGGTTTGAACCATGGATCTTACTTTTTGAGGAAAGTGCGCTACCACTGCGTCACGGCTAATTTAGTTACTTAAAAAAAGGAAAATTAGGCAGCATTTGTAGTCTTTTGTTACACACTCACTCAACTTTCAGTATTTTTATGACATTTCTACTTTTTTAATATATTATGTTTCTACTTTTTTTTAAACTGTATTGTTTCAAAGTTTGTGTTTGTTGGTCTGCTTTAAAAACAAACATAGACTTATGTAAGTACACAGTCTACATTATATTATTTAAATATTTATACCAGAGGTTGGCAATTTGCTGCTTGGAAGCCAAATTTGATGTCAAAATTTAAATGTTGAAATGCGGCTTTCCAGCTCCATGCACAAATACTATTGAAAACAAGATGTTAGTAGCTCTTTAAAAACTTTTATAAATTGTAAACTTTGGCTCTTCCGTCTTAATAGATTGCCAACCCCTAGTTTATACAAATATCAAGTGCAGTATTTTGTTATACTAGACTCTATTAGAAATAGTTTGCTTTCAATGTGAAATTGGATTAGATCTAGAGTTAAAGTAAGGGGGATTAACACATTCACAGATTGTGACTCTGCACTGTACATAAATTATAATAAACATTTAACGTTATCTAGGACTAAGGCTGTTGACATAGTACCCGTACATTGGTTACTATCTGGGTAGCATAATCAAACGCGACCGTTATCGATGCAAAATAAAATATATGTTTCACAATTTTCAGATAATTAATTATATATATTTTTTAAGTTTGCAATTATTAATCGTAATATAACAACTTATAAATATTGTTAAGAGACAGAAGATCTTAAAGATCTTGTCAAAAATTTCATTAGTTACGATTTCTTTATCATAGTAAGAATTTTGAAACATCGGGGAATATTCTCCACTTTCAAAGTTTTAATATTTCTCTTTATTCTTTTAAACTCCATAACTGGAACAATTTTTTTTTGTTATTGACATAATATCGACTTGTAGTTCTTCAATAGGTTGCATGCATTTAATTTTTTTATCTTCTATCATGCACTGGAAGAAGTTCAAACTAAAAGTGTTGCATATAACAATCACTTTTTGTAATTTTAAATGGATATATATATTTCAAAGAATGTTTCTAAGTTAAAAGTTGAACAAAGTTTTTTTTCCAAACATTTTACTTTTAATTACTTTTTCATGAAGTTGTTAACTACTACTATTACTACTATTAAAAAATTTTTTTTTCCTTAAGGAGGGGGACGATAATTAAATGTTGGTATAATTTTATATGGAGGGTTTTATAAAAGTTTGACAAGTTGTTGACAAAGGGGAGGGGGGAGAGGTAAAAATCGCCAGAAAATTGTTGATGGACAGCCCCTTATTTAATAATAAATTCATTGAATAAAAAACCATCTTAATCCAACAGTGCAAAGCAGTACTTTGATGATGTTGGGTGGGTGGTCATTCCTTTTTTAAAAACTTTGGAGATCACTCTGACTCAATCAAAATTCAAATCTATTTGAATTTTAATATGTACTAAAGTTAGCAAGATTTTTGAGTCTTTAATTAATAAACTGTAACTATCTAGAGTTTTACAAGTTTTTTTTTGACAATCAATATCTTGAGTGTTACAAATTATTTTTTCTCAACCAATTTTTCAATCAGGTTTTGATTCTATCACTCTATTGGTCCTGTAACAAAAAAAATTGTGAATTAGTTGGATTTGGTGAGGCAAGGACCATTGCTCTTGAGATTTTTTAACCAAATACATCGTGTTAAGTCTAATATGTCTTCTCCAAAAGCTCTTATCATATCAGTTTACTTACTGAAAATTATATATTTTAGTCTTGATAAAAAATCACTACTTGCTCATAATAGGTTAATCTTGAATCTCTTCTTTATGACATTTTAGCTTACTTTTCAGATTATTTTTCATAACCGCTCATGAAAACTGCAATACTACTTGTTAGTTTAAGTTATTTAAGTAAAGTATGAGGAAAATAATCTAAACATGAACGTTCACTAGATTAAGTTCTTTTTCCACTAACATTTATTCAGACATTAAATTTATTTAATGTCTAAATGACTTAACATATAAATTTTTTTAATAAAGAAAATATGCACTTACATTTTTCAGAAAGGAAAAAACCAATAATAATAATTAAAAATTTTCTGCTTTTAGTCCTTTAGTACTTTCCACTTTTCAGTAGTTTTTTATCCACTACTTTAGTTGTGCTACAATTATTTTGTTAAAAAAATAATCAAATCAATATAAAATGTAGTTTCTGCAACGATTTAAGTTAAAAATGTTACACAACTGTTAAGTATTCAATTTTAACCACACCTAAAGGATTTTCAAGCTTTAATCTTTGATAAATGAAAGTCCACATTTGAAGTTGAATTTTTATAAAATATTAAAGATACTAGTAAAGCAGCTATAACTTAAAAAGAAAAAGTTTCAAATTTCAAATTTTGAGCTAAAATTTTAATTTTATAGTTTTTAATCCAATTAAATAAAAAAAAGATATTATGTAAAATAATTTGAATTAAAAATGTAAAGTATTCTATTTGAATAACATTGTTTATTTAGACAAAATTCTATTCAACTAAAAAAAATAAGTAACCTCAACATATTTTTTAGCTTTTTTTTTTCTCTATAGTTTAATTGACAATTTAGATGAACTAATTACTAATAAATAATAATAAACACTTTATTTAAATGTTACATTCTTAAATTAATGCAGTTTATGGAAATGTGAATGTTAACTTTATAGATTATTGCACAAAATTTTTATTTACATGTAATACCTAATGAAACAACTAAAATTTAGCAAAATTTTAGTGTTTTTTAACTAATTTTTTATCAGAAAAAATAATCACAAAGTACTAAGTTGGCATTAGTAAACCCATATATTTTTAAACTCCTATAACATAGAGAAGTAAGATGCTATTTAACTATATTGTGCCAACTTAGCAATTTTAAACAAAAATGTAAAAGATTGACCCTACCCCTATAGTTTAAATTTTTGTAAAATATATTAAAAAACATTAATGCAAATAGTTTTACATTATTTTGTATATATTTTTATAGGGGGAAGATGTTTTCAGTAAAAGTGTATGTCTAGAAATTAAAAAAAGGATTAAGACCAATTTTTGACCAACACCTCCCTGCGCCCCCCCCCCGCCCCTAGCCCTCTTTTCTATTGAAGTTTTTTTTGACAAATTTTAATCTAGTTAGTACAACCGTTAATTAAAAAAAAATATTGCAGCAAATCTGTTTTAAAATGAACGATGAAACAAGAGTCAAAACTGAGGGCTTTGTAGTGTATATAGTAATAATATATTTTTACTTACCACGTAAACTTGTTTATATTTTAATTTATATTATTTTAATTTTAAATCATTTGGTGTAAAAAGTTATTAGATAATGAATCAACAAAAATATTTATATCTTCAGTTTAATAACAATGAAGCTCAAGGAATTTGATTTAATTGAAATTTTGATTGCTGAGGAAAATAAACAACCAAAAACTATTTCTGCAAATATAACAGGTTATGTACTGGTAATTGCTAAGGCACTTGGCTCCAAGAATGGATATTTTCACCAAAAACAATAGTTCAGAATAGCTGGCAAAGATCTGCATCTGAAGAAAAACAAACTTAAAAAAATGGGCTATGCTGGCATACAATTCAAGGCTGGTAGGGAAACCTTGCTTGAAGAGTATGTTAAAGAATAACTCTTTCAATAAGTTTCCAATAGAAACAATTTAAAAAGTTTGTGCTCTTGGTAGGCATTCATGTACAAACTAAAAATAAAACTTTTTTAACTGTTGGTTTTAATATATTGCCTAGTAGGAAATATCTCAGAAGAAAACAATCCGAAGCAACACCAATTATTATGAATTATCTTAAACTTTATTCTCATGTTTACTTCAGCTTATTTCAGGCTATTAAACTGACAATGCAAAGGATATTGAAGAACATTTTTTTAGATATAAACATTGAAAATATACTGATGAAAATAAAGTTTGGATTTGATGGTAGTGGAAGCCATGTAATATTTAATTAAAATATTTAATGTTAACACTAGCAATATCATACTGACAATGTTTTGTCCATTTTCACTTGAAACAGAAACAGGTTTGTTAATATGGTTGCAAAAGTCACTAAATGCCTTACTGAGTCACAAAGCACTGAGTCTTTTAATGGGAAAAGAATCAAAAGAAACACTTCAATCATTGTCCGTCTTTAATTCTGACATAGAAGAGTTTGAAAATAAAGCTTTCCTTATGTATAAAGAGGGAAAACAATTTAATGTAAAAGTGATAGTGCAGTCATATATGATGGGTATAAAAGCAGCGAATCTTTTTTTAGGAGTTAAAGGTGTATATTATGATCATGTGCACATGCTCAAAAGATCAGTGTTTGAATATTGAAAGAATTGAAAATGGTTTTGTAATCAATCGAGATACTATAACTATAAATGAAATATTTAACCAAATTAAACAAGACATTTCCTTACTTAAAAAAAACCTGAATTATATCACAAGGGTCAGACAAACCTTCAAACCAATTCCAACCTGAGATGTTAAGCCAATACAAGTAAATTGGCATCTTGTAATAGTGTTAATATTATTCTATATTATTAATATGTGAATATACTTGATATTAAAAATTATTACATTTAAAAATTACTGATATTTTTATAAGTTCTTCATGCTTCACTGGGTACATTTAACCATGAAAACTATTGTACACATGAAAGCTAGTGTTTTTGATTGGTCTGAGTCCCCTTTCAGAGCTTCAAATAGATTTCTGAAGCAAGCAGAGACTTTATTACAAACAGAGATATTAAAAAAAAAACAGGTATAAAATGGGACTACACTGATACAATTAAAAAAAGTGGAACGACAACAACAGGTTATAGCTAAAGAACTATTGCACAAAAAATCAACCAGGGATTTAATTATTGCAGAATTGCTTGTTTAATATCATGCAACATTTCAAAAGTTTGAATTGGTGCTCTCAGTAATTTTTTTGAGTATTTTCCTCAAAAAGAACAATTTATGTGGATCAATATAAAAACTATTGTACAGATTTTTATTTATTCCTATTTAACGAGTTTCCACCTGTTACAAAAATAAATCTACCCGAACCATGGGTTAGTATAATGCAATCACTTCACAAACTGATAGGTCATTCTTGGGAACTAATTTTGAATAATGAGGAAAGTGGTTTGGGAAACCTTTATGATTCAGGGTTAAAAAATAATAACAAAATATTAAGATTGATACATACTAGACTCTCAAGAAAAAACTCCTAAATTGTCAATTTAACAGACACCATTAACTGAATGTGGATATCATATTATATAATATGATATTCAAATATATATATATATAATCAAATAACCAAACATATAATAATCAAATTTTTTTCGACAAGAGATACAAGTCAAAATCATTCTGCAAATTTTGGTATGAATGAGGACAATCTGATAGATATTCTCATAAACAAAATATCTCTAATAAAAATAAATTTTCATCTGAAGATGAAAAATATTTTAAAATGTTAAAATATGAATAAATTACGAATTTCAGTACTTCTTTTGATAATTTTTATTGTTTTTGCCATTGATGTACCTATATTATCTTTGTATTATAAAATATACATACATATTTATAAACATACGTATTTTTGTTATAACCTATAAGATCGCAAATTTTATGAAATTAAATTTTTTGTTCTTTTAAATTATGACCTAAATATCCTGCAGCTTCTCCGTTCATCCTGCACTTTCCGTTCAAAAGTTATGAACCGATGTCCGTGAAAACAGGTGTTTGGCCCACTGTGCCCAGGTCACAGTCACAAATGCCTGCCTTCCCTATCCCCTCTATCAGAGCATGAAATTTTTTATGACAATTCCTATTAGAAAAGTGTCAGACTTTATTAAATATTTTTCTGTATAATAAAAAAATAAACAGACAAAATTGTTTACCCATATTATTCTTTCTAGCAATATATTGAATGATCTAATTTTAAAAAATAAAGACCATATTAAAATAATAAATGAGTGGCATCAATGATTTACAAATAGAAATCATCCACATAAACAAAAAAAAATACATATATGTAGAAGGAAAAAGATTTTAAAGGATGTTAAAAAGTGAAAGTAAATCATAATAAAACAAATTATAATAATTAAACACACTTATTGTATGTTTCTTGATTTAATTTACTTATATACATTATTTACTTATAATTACAAATAGTAATTATAAGTAAAATAATAACATTAAAAGAAATTAGTGGTTAAAAATAAGAATTCAATTAAAAGCAACATTACTGTTTTAAATTTAAAAAATTAAATTAAATTGATTGAAAAAAAAAAAGGATACGGTATACTTGAAAAAAACATGCTAACAAAATAAATTGATAGAAAAATGAAATTTACTTTAAACTTAATTTGAAATAATTAGAAAAATAAAAAAACAAGAAAGCAAAAAATAAATCAAATTAATTAAAAAAACATTTATTAAATATATTACAGCATTGCTCTGTGTTAACTTGACATCTCCATCAACAAAATAAGGAAGCTAAAAAATAATTATTAAATTCATATATATATATATATATATATATATATATATATATATATATATATATATATATATATATATATATATATATATATATATATATATATATATATATATATATATATATATACAAATATATATAAATATATATAAATTAGGGTCAGCATTTTATGATAACCCCTTTGTGTTAAAATTTTTTTGCCAACCTGATGTTGGCAAAAAAATTTTAACAGTTTAAAATTTTTCTCTAACATTTTAAAATTTTCTTGCCAACCTCATTTTTCTTAATTCTAAGGGCTGTGAATATATATATATATATATATATATATATATATATATATATATATATATATATATATATACATACAATGTAAAAAGTACTTTATAATAAAGCAATTTTTAATTGTCACCTAAATGCTAAAACCATTACATTAATTGTAAAAGTACAGTAAATTTTTTAGAAAACCACAAAAAGATAACTTTAATTTAAATTTTGTGACAAATAGTGCTTGTTATTGACCCTTTTTTTTAACTGCAAGAGCTGCTATGGATTCTGGTAAATGTTTTTTAAAGGGCATTACAAATGTAACTAAATCATAAACTTTTATGGTTTAATAAAAAACCTCTCTGAGATTAAGCCTTATGTTGATATTTTTAAGTCTTTATTTTAGTATTAGTATTCCTTCAAATCATTTCAACTAAGCAACAACAAAATTTAATGTTAACCTTTAAATAAAATTAACACTACTATTTCAATTTTTATCAAAATAAAAGAAGCACTCAAATAAGTTTTAAAAAAACCAAAAAAAATTTAATTAAAAAATAATATAAATAAATAATAATAATAATATAAGATATTATAAGAAAAAAGATTTTAACTCTTACATTTGGAAAGTCCAATCCAAGGGTATACTTCACACTTAACCATGAGGTCCTGTCATATTCTGGGGCTTAAAAATAAATAGAAAAAATATTATATATATATATATATATATATATATATATATATATATATAAATATATATATATATATATATATATAAATATATATATATACATACACACACTTTCAGAGCATGAAATTTGCCCAGTAATCTATAGAGTATAATAAATTTTTAAACATTTCTTTATAAAAAATGTATTCAGGAGTCGCTATTGCAAAAAAAATATATAGTTTTTCGAATATTAAATTAAAAAATTAATTTTAATCAGTTTTTTTTATAAATTTCTGGAGAGTTTATAAAAAGTGATTATTATATTTATAAAATTTCTTTTTCTATTAATATTAGGGACTTATCTGATGTTTAAGGATCTTGACCTACCTTTTAAAATAACTTTTATAACGAAATATTTGAAACTTGGAGTTATTTTATTATATAGGTCAAAGCAGATATTTCTAAAAAATCTTGCTTTAGAAGCCATTCTAATCAAGGTTGGCATTAAAAATCTACCCAATAGAACCCCCCTTAAAAAACCCAATAAAAGCCGGGCAATCTGGTCTGTTTTATTGGTTTTTTTTAAAGATATTTTTTAATCGTATGAACTATAATAACCAACATTTCTGAAAACATAAACATATTATAGTAGTTAGCTATAAAGGAAAAAGTTTTAATTCAAACAATATTTTTAAGAAATAGTTTTTTCCCAATGATATTTCCGGAAACCAAATAAATTAAAAGATTCATTCAACAAGATTTTATAAAGGTGTATTTATCTTTGATAAAAATTATTACATTTATGACACACTTTTTTCAAAACCAACTATTTTTGATACTGCCTATATATTTATACAAGCTTTTTTGCCGTTTTTACTTCTCACATATTTTATTTCTATCTTTTGACCAGATAAAACCAAATTATAAAAATATTCTTTCAACAGATCTAGAATTAAATTTGCAAAATCCTGCAGGCAATTTTTTCTGAACTGATTTCTTGTTTCTTGGGTTAATAATAAGCCACTAGTCACTGCACAATATTGTTGATATAATTTAATCGCTTAACATCCTAGTATAAAACCCATCACAGTCCTTTAATTTAAGCAAAATCAACTAAGGTACAAAATCAGAATAATGATTGTAAAGTCATTTTCTGCCTTGTCTTTATTTATAATCGTTCGATTTTTACCTTTGAAAAAAAAAAAAAATATTTTTATTATTATTTAATCCTATTTTTAATTATTATTTTTCCTTTAGGTCTATAAAGACAAATTTTGTAATGAAAACTTCAATTTAAAAAAAGTTAAAGACTTGATTCTAAAACAACACCAACTTTTTTGAGTTGGATTTGAAGACTATTAGCTTTTCTATATATTGCTAGATTTTCGAAAATATTGAATTGATACTGTGTATAATGACATCAGCTGTTGCTTCTTACAAAGTTTTAGGAAACTTATAAAACTAACAGATGCCAAAGAACAAGTTTCAACTTGAGACGACGGTCCGGCTATCAGAGCAGATTTACTAATATTTGAATCATTATTTGGAAATATATAATTACAATTTTGTTCAAATATTTTTACAGATTGAGATTGTCACTTTTTTTATCTTTTATGTTATTCATCCCAAGGCTGAGGAAGCTACTACAATCAAAGTTTTATGCAAATAAAGACAAATGCAACAAATTAAACATTTTTACAGATAGCTTTAACTCCTATTTATTAGGATAAAATATTGAAAAATAATATAACCAAGAAATATTACATTCCAGAGAAAATGTTATCTAGATAGTTTAAAGAAAAACTATTTGTTCAGTCAATATTTTGAAAAAACATCTACAAAAAGAGACAGGATGCAAATCTTCTTGCATGATGATTGGACAAAGCATGTAATGAGTAGCTTTTAAATGCCAGACAACAAAACATTCTGAACCATTTCAAAGCATTGAATTTTGTTTAGTTTAATACAATATCAAGTATTCTATTATTTATTCATTGATACTTACATTTTTTCAGAAAGTTTTTTACTTAAATATATATAAATTTATTTTTACAAAAACAATAATATGCATAAAACTCTCAATCTCATTTCATAGCCCAAATTTAATCATTCATTAATCAATTTACTTTGTTTAAAAAATTTATTTAAAGTTCAGTTAAAAAGTTGAAGCAAAAGGGTTCTTTATGCAACCCAACTGCATCATTACCTCGCAATGCATATCGAACAAATAAAACTCTAAAATAAATAAAATTGCTTTTCTTCTTTTGGTTAAAGAGAAGGTTAAGTTGTCACCATTCAATTATTGAAGTATAGAGTAATGACAAATTAAGAAATTGTTCAAGATATAATTGGGGTAGTTAAGGAGATAAAAAAAAAAAAGAATAAGGAAATAATGATGAAACAATGAAAAAAACAAAAAAAAAAACAACTGAAGAAATTCCTTATTCTATTGATACCTTTTCAGTTAATTCTTCAAGTCATTTTTTCTATGTTTACACAGACAGGTGAAATTGGAAGATCAACTTTAAATGCCTCAAAGCTGTTTGAAAAGAGTTCCACGAGTCAATGAAACAAGCATCAAATTTAGACTTGTATATAGCATATATAATATACAAAACTATATTTAACATATAATTTTTTAGTTCTATATTTATATATATATAACATTTATATATTGAAGAACATTTTTTTAGACTTAAAATCTCCATTTCAAGTCGAATACTTTCAGTGTGTGTGTGTATGTGTGTGTGTGTGTATATATATATATATATATATATATATATATATATATATATATATATATATATATATATATATATATATATATATATATATATATATATATATATATATATATATATATATATATATATATATGGGCAATTTCATTTTTAATTTAGGTTACACGCACAACTACTTTATCAAATATTTGCCTATTTAAACTGTAAATTAAACTTTTTGATATTTTGTATGAAAGCTGTTAGAGGGCGAACTTTTTAATGAAAATGCCACCTAACCTACATGGTTACATGGAAAACAAAATAAAAAAATTGCTTAACCTTTCAGGTCAGATTTCTGCGAACCAGTAAAGCGATTTGCATTAGAAACTTTCACAAGATGTTGAGAATTCTGACCGGCTAAGGAAAATAAACTTGTTTTTCTAATACTATATATTTAACTTACATTACATCACTTATGTTACTAAGTGATTATCATCGTGGATTTATATATATTATTAAGAGTTAGAGTTACGTAACAAAAGAATTGCAAAAGTATTGAACTCATTCATTAAAAATAATTAACAAAGCAAATTTTTAAAAACTGGTGGCAATTTTTCTGAGTGATTTTTCATAACATTTAGAAAAGTTATCAAATCAAAAACAGTTTTCTCTGCAAGACCAAGAGCCAATTTAAAAAATTATTTTACTAATATAATTTTACTAATACTTATTTGAGTCATTTAAATAAGAATTGGTTTGTTGATGTTTTTACTTTTATGCATATTGTCTTATTTCCATTAGGTTGAATTTTTAAAATGCTGCAAAGTATTTACATGCAAACCTTATAAAATATTTTTGACGTAAAAACTGCTATCACAGTTTAGGAGGGAGAGGGGTTCAGATACATGTGATTGTTTATGACAGGAGAGAAGGGGTTAAACATTGACAAATATAGGGTAACATGCTTTCTGGATGATCCCCCTTAATTGCATTTACAAACGATTTGTTTTACTAAAACAAAAATAAAAGAGATTCTGATCTTTTTATATTAGGAAAATAGAAAATAAATCTTTTTTTTTTTTTAATATCTAATTAAAAATATTTATATAAACCGTTTTTTTACTTATCTATGTATATTTTTATGTCAACCAAAATAAGAATACATAAATAAAAAAACAATATAAATAATTAATTCTCCTATTATAAAAAGTTTTACTTAGAACCTTATCAAATTAACATGTTGGTTTGACGTTGCATTGCAACGCGACGAAATAAGAATTACTTAATAACGTAACTCATTTTGTAAACGAAAAAGTACCAGAACTTAAGTAAATGCTTGTAGTTTTAACTTACATTACACAAATTGAAAATAAAAATGTGCTTTAACTAAGCATCGTTACGCAAAATTTTAAATATAAAAACGTAAGATTTAATATTCTTTCCCATATATTATTAAAAAATCTAACTAAATAGTTTCTAACTAAATTTTGGAAAAAACAAAACTTCATCATGTTTTTGTTAACTTACGTTACATGAAAATTGCTAAAGTTCTTTTGTTAATTTCTTGAAATATATATTTTATAAAGTATAAAATCTGACCAACAACAGTTTGATCATGTTAGCTCCATTTTCATGCTAAATTAATTCCATATATGCGAATAAATTCATGGTTAAAACAACATTTTACAATTATACTTTTTTAATCATGTGACAATTAGAAAAACCATAACTTTCGGAAGCATAAAAATGACTTAAATAGATTAATTTTAGTACTAAAGGAATATTTTAAATAAACTTTCATGTGTCTGCATCAATATTCATTTGCTAAAAATTGACAAAAAAAAAGAACAAAATTTGACTACTTTTTCATTTTCCGCCATGGAATTGCCCATATATATATTTATCTATATGTATATATATTTTTTTTTTTAGAAAAGCATAGACTACATTTCATCAAGCTTTTTCCTTTTAGAAAGCATAGACTACATTTCATCAAGCTTAGATGTTGGTATTCCAGTTGATGTAATTTTGTTAGATTTTGCTAAAGCCTTTGACACCGTTCCACACAAAAGACTGTTAGCCAAACTAAAAGCATACGGCTTTGATGGTCTGATACTTAAATGGATCAAAGCCTTTTTAGAAAACAGAAGACAAAGAGTTGTTCAAGGTGAAATCATTTCTGACTGGGTTAATATTTTTAGTGGTGTACCGCAAGGGTCTGTAATTGCAGCACTTTTATTTGCTTTATACATTAATGATCTTCCAAAAAAATTGCATAATGTAACCAAACTATATGCCGATGATACAAAAGTGCTTTCTCAGTTATCTTCAGAACAATGCGCTACTAATCTTCAAAATGATCTAGATATTGTCTACAAATGGTCTCAAACTTGGCTTCTTTTATTTAACATACCAAAATGTGTAGTTATGCATTATGGTTATAATAACAAAAAATATTTATATAATTTAAACAGTATTCAACTGAAAGAGTCAGATACAGAAAGAGATCTTGGAGTGCTTTTTAATGCAAATTTATAATGGAAAAATCAAGTGATGAATGCTTCTAACAAAGCAAATCAAATGCTTGGTCGTATCAAAAAGTCATTTGCCTGTTTCGATTATAAATTACTTCGTTTGCTTTATGTTACTTTTATTCGCCCATTACTAGAGTTTGCAGTTCCGGTATGGTCTCCATATTATAAATCTGATTGTGACTATATCGAAAAAATCCAGCACAAAGCTACTAAACTAGTATCATCAATCAGAAATCTTTCCTATACAAAAAGACTTGAAAAATTAAACCTAACTACTCTAGTGGAAAGGAGACAAAGAGGAGATCTAATACAAATGTATAAAATTATGAATAATATTGACATATTAGAAAAATGCAATCGTTTTCCAATAGTTAATAATCATACAAGAGGTCACTGCTTTAAATATTTCAAGGAAATGACAAAACATAAGCACAGAGAAAACTTCTTTTTTAATCGAGTAGCGAATGTATGGAACTCTCTGCCAGAAGAAGTTGTTAAATCGCCTTCAGTCAACAGCTTTAAAGCAGCAATTGATTGCTGGATGAACAGCAATCGATCAATTCGGCTGTCAAAGTGTGCCTGATAACACACTCACTGGCTCTGCCAGTTACAGCGTTTCCTACTAACTAACTAACTAACTAACATATATATCTATATCTATCTATCTATCTATATATATATATATATATATATATCTATATATATATATATATATATATATATATATATATATATATATATATATATATATATATATATATATATATATATCTATATATATATATATATATATATATATATATATATATATATATATATATATATATATATATATATATATATATCTATATATATATATATATATATGTTTATATATATATATCTATCTATCTATCTATCTATCTATATATATATATATATATATATATATATATATATATATATATATATATATATATATATATATATATATATATATATATATATATATATATATATATATATATATATATATATATATATATATATGTTTATATATATATATATATATATATATATATATATATATATATATATAAACATGTGTAGAATACTTTTTAAAGTTGTTTAAATATATATATATATATATATATATATATATATATATATATATATATATATATATACATACACACACACACAGTGTGTTTCATAATTTACAATTACTTTCAGGAATCTATATTCCTAAATTCATATTCATAAATTGGTGCATTTATTTATGCCTTAATTTGGGCAATATTTTTTTAATAATTTACTTATTCAAAATTAATATTTCAAATATTAATTTTGAATATTTCATTATTCAAAATATTTTTAATTAATTTATTTATTTATTTATTTTTCTTTTATTCAATTATTTCGAGATGGCTGATCAGAGCAAATATACGATTGCATATCGTGTTTTGGCCTCTGTATGGTATTATGAGAGCGACAAGTCTGTTTCAGCCATAAGAGCAGTGAAGGCCAAATTACATGACTGTGAACCACCTCGTGCAGAATATATTCAATTGTGGTCAGAAAAATTATTCCAAACTGGATCCATTCTTGACAAACATCATCCATACAATATTCTTTATCAAACTATTACTTTCATTATTTTATTCTCCAGTCAAAGATCAGAGGAGCTTGACATGTCCCAAACGATTTATAATATATATATATATATATATATCAAATCAATATATTTTCACTTTAATAATAACTGTATATATATACAATCAGGCGGGACATTTACAAACAGTTATAAACTGATGATGTGTAAAGACCTATGATAATATAAATTATAGCATAATAATAATAATAAAAATAGTAATAATAATATTAAATACAGTAATATAAAACAGTACAATCTATATATATTTTTACTACTATAATCAAAATAAAACATTTGTAGCAAATGGTGATATCATTAAAAATAATGCAAAATAAAAAGTATAAAAATCATAATAATATCAACAAAAAAATATAACAGATAAAAAGGAGGGGAAAAAATGGAGAGAAGTTTAATGACTTGGAAAGAAACTTTAGAGCCAAATAAACTCTACATGATGGTAAAGATGAGGGTGTTGGATGGAGACTAAATGAATAGTTACATATTTTTTAAGTTTTATTTTTAGAGTTTTATATTCTTATTTTATGAGTTTTATATTTTTATTTATGAGTTTTATACTTTCATTTTATTAAAAATTTAGTTATAGAGAATAAATAAAAGGGGCGATTGCATAAATGGTAGTTCAATGATTATTTTTATTGAGGATAAACTTTTTTACATGGGTTATTAAGGCATTTCTATTTGCTCGCATATTATTGTGAATAATGTCCCATACAAGTACAGTTTGATATAATTTTAGAAAGATTATATAGTATGTCAGAACCAAAACTGTTAGGTTGAAAATGAATTATTTTTAATGATTTATTCTGGTGATTTATAAAGTTTTTTTTTAATGGATGAACTTTGTCCCCATTTCTGACAACCATAGAGTAGATGGGAATTAAAAATAGCATGCCAAATATTCGCAAGGGTTTTGTAATTCACAAAATGTTTTATTTTGGTAAGCATTCCATTCGCTCGACTTTGTTTGATATGGATTTAATTTGTTGAATGAAAAAAAGATTTTCATCTAATAATATGCCTAGATATTTTACTTTATCTACTAATATTTAGTTTTTGACCACTAATACTAAAATTAAGTTTATTAGTAATTTTTTGCCTTGAGGTTTAAATATAACTAATTCAGTTTTTTTGACACTCAAAGGTATTTTGTTTGATTACAACCATTGAAGCAGTCATGCCAGGTCATAATTTAGGTACTTATTTAGCTTTTTTAAAGACTACTAGATCTACTATCAGGAGGTTGGTGTCATCAGCGAAATGATACACTTTTGAATACTTAACACATGTGTTTAGATCATTTATGTAGATAAGGAAAAGAAGGGGACCCAGAGTTGAACCCTGAGGAACGCTTATAGACATGAACTTAGTAGTGGATGAGATATTATTAATAGTAACACTTTGTGGGCGATAGTTTAGATATGACTTAAACCAGTTCAGAGCAATTCCCCTTACACCATTATGATATAGCTTTCATAATAGAATTTAATGGTTGACAGTATCAAATACTTTTTGCAAATCAACAAACACTCCACCACCAAACTGTTTTTGATCCAAAGCCTCGCGTATGGTTTCGGTTATAGCTATGAGTGCTTGGTTAGTATAGTGTTTTTTTCAGAATCAAAATTGCAGATAATATAAGCCACTTGATAGATTTAAAAAACTGAGTAAACTGTTGTACATAAGTTTTTCAATTAGTTTACCTATATTTGAGAGTAAGGATATAGGCCGATTGTTACAAGGATCTTGTTTACAGCCACTTTTAAAAATTGGAACAACTTCTGCAACTTTAATAATAAGGTAAAATCCCTGATTAAAAAGATTGATTAATTATAATACTTAAAAGGAAGCTCAATCCTTGAGATGCTAAGATCATTATTTTTGAAGGAATGCTATTGAGTCCAGTGCTTTTTTTTGGGATTCATGAGGGAGATATAGCCATTTATTTCTTGAGAAGTTACAGGGAATATAAAAAAAGAATCAGGATTTTGGTTTTTTAGATAGTGGCTGAAGTGAAATCTAGGAGGTATAATATCTTTAGCAAGATTATCTGCAATTGAAGAGAAGTTATCATTAAATGTGTCTGTAATTATTTACTCGTTAGCTAGAGTTTTATTATTAATATTTAAACTACCTATATTATTGCTGTTCTTTGATTTTGATAGAAATAATACTCCTTATTCCTTACCAGATGTTTTTAAGGTTATTTAAATTTTCATAGAAGTAGGTTGACAAATGTTTTTTTTTTTTGAGTACCGCAGTTGGTTTTATATATATATATATATATATATATATATATATATATATATATATATATATATATATATATATATATATATATATATATATACATATATATATATATATATATACATATATATATATATATATATATATATATATATATATATATATATATATATATATATATATATATATATATATGTATATATATATATATATGTATATTTATATGTATATTTATATGTATATTTATATGTATATGTATGTATTTATCCAAAGAAAATATTACCATCACCCAACTCGTACGTCTTGTCAACAAAATCAGTTTTAGTATACCCAAGAAGTAGTCGAATCGGCTGAGCGAGCTGACAAAAAAATAAACACATTAATACATCTTTCAGTAAAAGTTTTATTAATTCTAACAAATAACGTCCACGCTCTTATGACTTCTAATTACATTCTGCTAAAAAAAAATTGAAAAAACATCATCTCAATTTCACTATAAAATATTTTACAGATATACGGCATACTATACCCCTCTAATTTTCCAGTAACCAAGAATAGGAGTCATTATTTATTCGTTTATTTTGTTCTATGATACAAAAAAGGTTATATAAGAAACAAGTTTTAGGATCAATCTACTCAAACTTATATAATAACAAATGATAGTAATTCATAATTTAGCAAAAGCACTAAGCGCGAGCAGACTTGAACACGCAGTCTACTCTAAATTAGATATCACAAGTTTACGCAACTTTGTTAATCCTGTTTGGCGACCTTAATAGTCTAAAAATGATTCAGGGGTAAAGCGAGACATCCATATACACTGCCTTTTGTACCAATATGAGCAGTGATTTTAAAAGAACTATTTGAAAATTTAGATAATGATCACACAAAACTATTTTGAGCAAAAAAAGTTATGAACGTTAATGTTGACTTAGTAGAAAATTTATTAGTCTCGGAAAATTTAATCTCAAAAAAAAGCAACCAAAGGGTCTGCTGTTTATAATTGCTTATAAGTAAGATATAAGTGTTTATAAGTAAGATAACTCGCTGAAAAAAGACGCGATTTTTAATAAGTTTAGAGTAATGCAAATTATAAGAACTAAATCTTAATATATATTACACAGGTCAACAAAAAAAAAAATTTTTCTGGTGCCGAGCAAACAATTTGTTTTTCGTATAGCATTTCTCATTTTGATTTCAAATATGTAACTCTTTTTTTACCATCAGGTCAAGTTGTAAAGATATTTAGGTTCAAATCTTAAGTATTTAGGGTAAAGTCCCTAATATTGTCGAAAAAAAAGTTAATCAAAAGTATGTCAACCTGGGTCTCAAAAGAAGCGTATTTTCATAGAGATTTTAGAAAACATAAATATTTTTCCTTAAAATTTATTAACAAAAAAATTATGTGAAAAATGCTAAAGACTCTTAAAAAAAAGTCAACAGAATGTTATTCACCAAAAATACACAAAATACTTATTTTTATTACAAATGAATAACATTTTTTTCGACAATATTAGGGACTTTACCCTAAATACTTAAGATTTGAACCTAAATATCTTTACAACTTGACCTGATGGCAAAAAAAGAGTTACATATTTGAAATCAAAATGAGAAATGCTATACAAAAAACAAATTGTTTGCTCGGCACCAGAAAAAAATATTTTTTTTGTTGACCTGTGTTATATATATGATATATATATATACATTATATATATATATATATATATATATATATATATATATATATATATATATATATATATATATATATATATTAATATATAAAAGACAGTCTATATTTTTCAAATAGTTTGTGAGTCTGAATGGATTTTCTTTTTCTTAAATGTTGTTTAAAGCGACAAAAAAATTTATTTGTAATCCCGCTTAATCTTGAACAATGAAAAGTTGAAAAAAATGTCAAACAAGCGTAAACCAATAAAAAAACTAAAGAGGAGAGATTTTTTAACATTTTTTAAAGGAGTTTTTATTTAAGATCCCGCGCATCATGCAAAAACATTTATTATTTTTATACTATGCACGTGCTTATCAATTATGATTGTAAATACGAGATATATATTTATAGAAGTTATCCAAATAGTTAAAAACCCATTTCGTCTCAAAATAACAATACTTTACAATTAAAAATCACCTGATTATGATTTTTTTAATTATTATGATTATCTAAAATTTGGTGTGATATAGATTAGGGACGGGCAAACATTTTTTAAAATTCGGATTACGAAGTTTACTGAAAGGCGAAGTTGACTTCGGCTTCGGTGCCAAAGTTGAAATAGAAATTCGGCTTTCTGCTAAATTCGGTAACAATTTCAAAATTTCATTCAACTTTCAGTTAAATTCGAAAGCTATAAAGTTTTTTTCAATTTATAAAGAAGAAGAATTATAAAATATATTATATGTTTTAT
This sequence comes from Hydra vulgaris, assembly GCF_038396675.1. Taxonomy (NCBI): domain Eukaryota; kingdom Metazoa; phylum Cnidaria; class Hydrozoa; order Anthoathecata; family Hydridae; genus Hydra; species Hydra vulgaris. The sequence goes on from NC_088928.1 coordinate 33,434,246, forward strand.
GTATATCAACCTGTTTCTATTGGTTGCAACCCTCTCTCAACTCTTTAACTCCGAAAAGTGTTTCGAAGTTAAAGAGTTGAAAGAGGGTTGTAACCAATGAAAGAAGTAGCTTCCTCAACTTATTATTTTTTTTTTGTTCTATATTACAATATTTATTACAATTTAAATAAACAAAACTTTGTTACAATAATAAAAGTTAACAAGTCCAAGATATCGTTAAGAAATAAATATTAAAAATAAATATAAAGAACGCGGATTACTCAAAGAAAACCATTAGGTCGTCACAGAAAAACCGCTAATTGCTTGTGGATATAAAAACAAACAAAATAAATAAATAAAAAAGAATATACATTAAATAAATACATATACTAATATAGATAAGGGATTTTCAAAAAAATTTAAAAATTTAAAAGTAGATTAGTATATTATCAGTTGAAAAATGAGTTTTTTAAGATTTTGTTTAAAAGAATCAAAATTACATTCTTGAGAAAAATCTTTAGAAGTATTTAGAACTATACTATTCCATAAAAATGGTCCGCGAAATGAAATAAAAATTTTCCAAAATTAGTTTGAGAAAATGGTTGCGCAATTAAATTATCGTAAGTGCTACCCCGAGCAATGTTTGCATAATTAATATGGCAATGAATTAGCGAATATTATAACTGAATTAAGGTATGTTTATCTAGAAAGTTTCTTATTTTGTATAAAATGTCTATACTCTTTGAAATTTTATTGCACAAGTAAGCAATGTGGCTTTTCCAATTATGATTTTCATCAATATATACACCTAAAAATCTTGTCACTAGAACTCTTTTAATAATTATGTTATCGATAAAAAGAAAGGGTAAGTTGCTAGGCAGCTCGACTAGAGTGGCCCACTTGGCCTTGGGAACATGAATTCGGTAAAAAAAAAAAAAAAAGAAACAAGTTGGAAATAAATTTGTCTGACAGAGTCAATATTCGAAAAGTCTTTTTTAGGCACATAGCCTATTCATCACTTACCAAATCTTTTTTATCGCTTTTAAAAAATCCTAAATGTAAAAATACTGGTGAATATTTAACCTAATATTCTTAACTATCTTTTTCCTTTATAAAATTGACGATCAAAATTTTTAAATAAACGTTGTAAATGTTTTTTTTTGTTCATGTTCGTTCAAAAACATTTAGAGTTGTAAAGATTCCATAACTTAAATTTTCATTATTACTGAATTTTTAGATTTTTTATTTTGACGCAAATTGTTTTTTTGTAAGCATATATATTTTTTAAACTTAGCATCACTTGTTCTATGTCATGTTTTAAATTATGGTTAATTACAAGCTAAAAAATAACAACTTTAGTTTATGAAAAATAATTATACAGCAATCGCGGCGCAGTGGTTAGAGCGCTTGCTTTAGAAGCAAGAGACCTAGGGTTCGAAGCATATTCCTCTGGGTATATTTTACACCATCGGTAAGGAAGGAGGTTTGATCTTCCTAGTTAAATACTTTTCTGATGTACTTCGTGGTAAACCGCTTTATCATCTTGGAACATTTAAAGCAAAAAACAAAAAAAAATCTTTTATAAAACTTATAAAATTTCTTAAAAATTTTTTTTTTAATTAAATGTGTTTATAAAATCCAAATTTTTCTTTCAATTAAATTCGGTTTAGAAGTCCAAATTCGTCTTTCAGTTAAATTCGGGCTACTTATACGGCTTAAATTCGTTTTTCAGTTAAATTCGGTATACAAATATGATCTAAATTTATCTTTCATTTGAATTTGAGTCCTAAAAAGTCCACTTCGTTGGTCCTTCGTATGGATTATATCATAAGAGAGCAGCCATTTCAAAAGACCTATTTGAAAATTTAATGACCTTAAGCTAAAGGGGCTCTTGTTTGTTGCTAAAGCGGAAAAAATCAATAAAATGGGGAATCAGTGCAGTGCTTTTACTATATATATTATATATTAATTAATTAATAAATAATCATTATTAATAAATAAATAATGAGACAAATATAACTTCTATTTTACTAATTTCGCTTATTAGTTAGCTTAAATATATGAATAATGACTATTCAATTAAATAAAATTTAATCAATTGACAGTGGTTTTATCAGATTTAGAGCAAATTAGAATATGATATTTTAATTCTGATTTAAGTTCATATCAAAATTGTATGATTAGTTTTATGTCAAAATATTATTGACAATATATTGTGTTGACTTGTCAATTTTTAATATCAAAAAAATATTATTGATATTATTTTTATCATATAATATAATAAAAATAGTATTAATAATACTATTTTAATATAAAAAGCGTAAAAAGAAATTGATATTATTAAGTGTACTTATTTGATTAACAGTAAGTACAATAATTTCAATTTCTTTTTACGCTTTTTATATTAAAATAGTATTATTAATACTATTTTTATTATACTATATGATAAAAATAATATCAATAATATTTTTTTGATATAAAAAATTGACAAGTCAACACAATTGTGTCAATAATGTTTTGACATAAAGCTAATCATACAATTTTGATATAAACTTAAATCAGAATTAAAATATCAAATTCTAATTTGCTCTAAATCAGAGTAATCAATGTCCACTGCAATAAAGAAATGGTTACCAAATGAACATTATCAGATCAGTGAGAACTAATTGTTATTTATTGCAGTTTCTAAATGTTCTGATTTTTTATATTGATTGTAAAATATAATTTTTAGTTCATTTAGAATAAATAAAAAAGAAAATAAAGTTCATTAAAATTTTATTTTAACAAGACTTATCTTGCAAAGATTAAGTAAAAATCTTAAGTAAAAATCTTGCAAAGATTTTTACTTAAGATTAGTACACGTACTGTTTTTAAACTTCCGTGTAACATCTATTTCAGAATATATGAATTGATTGATTGGTGCTAAAACATCAAGTTTACCATATAAGATGCTAAGCTGTTCTACTTAAAAAATATAGATAAAAGCACATAAATAAAAAGTAATGAGTTTCTATTACCAACAGAATCAATCAACTTATTATTTTTTGGCTTTATTTTTCTAAAATGTTACTTCATGTTTGTTTTTGAATTTATCTAAAAAAATTTTCTTGTGTTGTTATTTAATTTTAATAAGTTTTTGAGACTAAAACTTATTTATTGTTGCAGCTTATCTTAGTTCAATATGCAATTTTTAGTTTAATCTGATTCTTCGACTATTACTTACTGAATATTTCAACTTGTATGAACTTTTTTCAAATAATTTGTTAATTAAGCAGCAATTAGTTGTGAGATTTTGTTGTACATACGTAATAAATTTGTTTTAAATAATATAATAATTATTGTAAATAAATAAAAGGTTACTATTTGAAAAATAAACACACGTTGTTTTATAAACATAATAGCAAAAAATATGAAATTGTAAAGTATAATTTTAACTGTATATTTTTTATATACTGTTACACTATTCAGCGCCGTACTATCGCAAGTGCAACAAGTGCAATCGCACTGGGCCCCCTATTAAATAAATTAGAAAAACTTCTCCAATACCATAAATTACTACGAATTAAAAGAAAAATTTTTTTTTTTAGTTTCTGCACAGGGCCCCCAAAAGTTACAGCACGCTGACACTATTTCCTATATATATATATATATATATATATATATATATATATATATATATATATATATATATATATATATATATATATATATATATATATATATATATATATATATATATATATATATATATATATATATATATATATGTATATATATATATATATATATATATATATATATATATATGTATATATATATATATATATATATGTATATATATATATATATATATATATATATATATATATATATATATATATATATATATATATATATATATGAACACCTCAGTGGAAAATGCGGCGTTGTCACATTTAAAAAATTTATTGAGAAAGTATTTGTTGATCATTAATAAATGTCTTTATTCAAAGCAAAGAAAAAAAAATTTTTGTATAAAAAATTACAAAATGTTTTGTTTTGAATAAGTTTTAAATAAAATAATTATAATATAAATTTTTTTAAATTGCTTAGTTTCATTTGCTTTAAATAAAGACTTTTATTAATGATCAATAAATAGTTTCTCAATACTTTTTAAATGTGACAACGCCGGTTTTTCTACTGAGGTCTTCATATATATATATATATATATATATATATATATATATATATATATATATATATATATATATATATATATATATATATATATATATATATATATATATATATATATATATATGTATATATATATATATATATATATCATATTATCATCAGATTCCAGGGTTCTTAGGACAGGAATGTACAAAAAAGGTTAGGGCTCCTCGTCTTTGTCAATATTTGATAATTTTATTATAGTTATAGAATTAAGATATATTCAAATACTGTTTATATTAACATAAATAAAAAAGCTTTTTTTTTAAACGTGTTATGCATACTAAAGTTTTATAAAGATTAACAAAAAGACTAGAATTGTCTTACACACCCCCTCACTCCATTCTTAAAAAAAAAACAAGCAAGTAAACCTACAAACAAATAGTGGAAATGCCATAGTTAAAATAACAATATATAAAGAAATAAAATAAAAAAAACTAACTAATTTAAAAAGCTTGAAGGTAAAATAAGTGACAAATACAGTAACAATAATCGAATAATATCAAATAAAAAATAAAAAATTGGTACTTACTAAATATAAAATCATTCTGTAAGAAAACAAAAAACATTTTTAAACATTTTACGATATATATGTATTTTTTTTAGTCACTTGAAGAATTTTTTTTCTAATTTCATCACAAGCATTATTTCTCAATTTGGCAATTATGTTTGTTTAAAACCAACTCTCTTGACCCAACTGCAGACTGACTCAGCTGCCTTGGTAACTAATTTGACTGCTCTCTCACAACTTTAGATATATAATGATTGTTAAGGAAGCTCCAGGGTAGAAACTCTCAATGAATCGATTGGACTTTCAACAAGTTTGTTGTGAAAACTGGTTCAGTAATGACTTTTTTTTTCCAATCAATAAGTTCTTTGATGTCACAAGCATCAAAGTTTATTGTTTGTGGAACTTTAAAAGGTCTCACATCAGTAGAGCCCTTTTCACTTTCAGTCCTGATTGCCAATATTATATTGACGACAAATAATCTTTGTCCTGAGTTACCAGACCAGAGAAGTGCAATAAGTATATTCTTAGGACGAGCCCACCAGAATTTACTTTTTAAATTGCATATTTTAAAAAACATTGGAAGATAAACATTCTCGGGTTTAAGATCACGTTTGCATATAGAGAAGCAAGTATCTCATGCCATAAATAAGCCTTCAACTGCGAGACAACCTACTGCATTTAAAAGCTGCTACTTCAAGGTTTGTTTTTAATATTGCATTCAAATACTTCCATGCAAACCATTCTATTTTCGAAGATGTTGGCCTATCAAGTTTTTCCACAAAATGACAGAATGGAAGCTCATTTATGTGAAACCAGAAAAGTGATCTAAAAAGTTTTGTATTGAGAAGTTCTTTCATAAAATTAAGTATTCCATCTTTCCATCCAGACATTTCATTTATAGTTTCGCTGCCAATCAGTTGGAGATTAAGATCTTTACCTCATTCCATTAACCAATTGAATAACCCAATATATATATATACATATATATATATATATATATATATATATATATATATATATATATATATATATATATAAATCTATAAAAAAAATTTTTTTGTTGTAGCTTATTATCTTTTATTTAACTTAAGCAGCCGTGGCAGTGGTAGTGCACTTGCCTCAAAAACAAAGGATCCGTGGTTCAAACCCCACCCCTCTGGGCAAGTTTTGCAACATTGGTTAGGAAGGAGATGTGAACTTCCAATTAAATGCTCATCCGCGGTGCTCTGTGATATCTGTGATATCTGTGATATAGGCCATAAGGACTTCTTGGGGTACATAAATAAAATGATAAAAAAATAATAATAAAAAAAACCCAATAGCACATTGCTTGGCTGATTTACATATTTCAGATTTAAGCTCTCTTGTGTAATCTCTCTATTCTATCTATTATTGTTATATCTATTATATATATATATATATATATATATATATATATATATATATATATATATATATATATATATAGTTATATATAGTTATATATATATATATAGTTATATATATATATATATATATATATATATATGTATATATATATATATATGTATATATATATATATATCTATATATATATATATATATATATATATATATATATATATATATATATATATATATATATATATATATATATATATGTATATAACAAATTTTTTTGTTGTAGCTTATTATCTTTTATCTAACTTGTTCAGTTTTGCTTATTTTTATATAGTTTAATTTAGGTGGCAATAACCTAAAGTATGAACATTGATAGCTTGCAAGTTGCTTGTGACTATGTTAGTAGTAGTGGCTTTATTCTTAGTGTTGAAAAAAAAACCGCCCTTCAAGCCTCACTAACACTTGTTAAAGATCAGCAAAAGTTCAAAAAAATCTATTTTTTAGGGAAGATTATCGGTCTTCAAAATGATTATTTTATATGTCAAGGTATTGAAAATGATGAATTAGTCAATAGAAAAACTTTATATAGGTAAAGCATAAAACTTTTTGCCTAATTTTTTAAAAATAAAGTTCAAAAATGTGTTAAAACAAGAGCAAAATAATCATTAAATTTTCACACATGGCTTTTTGTAGTTTAATAAATAACATTTGTTTTTTTATTTAATTGCACTAAAAGTTTATTAAAAAATAATGTTTCAAAAAATTTCTTGATTGCTTTTCTTCTTGCTTTTTCACAGTAGTTAAATATTTTTTTTGAAGCCTGCTATATATATATATATATATATATATATATATATATATATATATATATATATATATATATATATATATATATATATATATATATATATATATATATATATATATATATATATATATATATATATATATATATATATATATATATATATATATATACATATATATATATATGTATGTATATATATATATATATATATATATATATATATATATATATATATATATATATATATATATATATGGGCAATTCCATGTCAGAAGATTAAAAATCATGTTAAAAAAAAAAATTACTATATGTGTTTCTCAACATTAGGTAAATATAAATATTGAAATGTTTTCTATGATTATTCTGAAAAAGTACTTTGCTGTTCACTGATATTTCATTTATTAAAAATATATAATAACAATAAAATTTAGGTTAGTAAATATAGGCTAATTAGATTAGCAGAATATGTCTAATTACAACATATTTTTATTTGTTTTATTTTGTACAGCCAGTCTTACTCTTAATTTTTTTTTCAACACAAGGTTGTGATCACTCTTATCTGTTGTTTGGTAGTTATTTATGTTTTAAATATTTTTTGTCTGAACGCAACACCATTATTAATAACTTATTGCTATTCTGTAATTTTTCTGTCATTTGTAATGTTAAATTTATATAAGTTGTAATTAGCATCAATATATTTATGATTATAACTTTAACTTATCATTCAATGTTTATGTCATTAAATAAAATGATTTTTAAATTTGTCTAAACGCAACATGAAGTTTCTCAATGTAACATGTAATTTTTGAACGTCTTTGTCTTAATGTCTGAACGCAACATAAAATGTCTGAATGTGGCATAGTGAAGTATTTCTAACTTAGGGCATACCTTAATTCCAACATCCAATATACTATTTGTATTACCCTATATAATCAAAAGTTGCTTGTTTGTCATAATTTATATTTTAATACTATTTTATTTTAGATATGGGATTTAGATTCAAAAAGTTTTGTGACTCTCATCCATATTACAAAGGAAAAGAAATGAACCGAGTACTTTCCTTGAGACAAAACATGACACCTGATCAATTAGAGGAACAACGTAAAAGGGACAGAGAGGCAAAAAAAAAGAAAGAGAGAGGCAGAAAGTACATCCAGAAATCGACAAACATTTTATACACCACAGTCTTTTGGTCAGGCAGTAAATAAAGTTATGAAGAGTTTACTAACAGATGAAGACTGTTGGTGAGTTGTGTTTGTAGAAGTGGGCAAAACGATTGGTTTGCGAGTAGGTAATAATGATGGACCAAGTAGTACACTTATAGAACAGAAGAATTGTCTTACTCTACTAATTCATAAATTTTATGAATGCAATAATATCTCCCATCAGGCACCTGACATCAAAGATGTTACTATCAGTAAAGTCACTCAGAAGAAAAGACAAACTTGTCATTTGCTATTCACACTTAAGGAAGCATTTAGATATTCAAGAATGACAATGCTGGTGTGTCTATGAATTTTTCAAAATTCGCTTTCAGCAGACCATTTTATGTTAAGCTCCAAAGAGAAATTCCAGAAAATGTTTGCATAATATACGTTTGGATACCAAAAGTTTTATATTATTTTAAAATTTAAGACCTATGCTTTGAGAATAACTCCATTTATAATGTTTGAGAATAACTCCATTTACAATGTTTGGCATTAATAGTTTCAGAGAATTTCAAAAGAGTACACGCTATTTTTGTTTTTCTTAATCTTATCGTTCTGAACGCAACATTACTTTTAGGCACCATAAGTTGAATAAAAAGTAATCTACATAAGTTCTGACAGTGTTTTGTTGTGCAATATGTTAGATTAAATTCATATTTATTTGGAAAAGTTATTCAAAACCATTAGCAATACTTTAATTCTTGTAAAATCTTCTCTAATGTCTGAAACCAACGGTATGGAATTGCCCATATATATATATATATATATATATATATATATGTATATATATATATATATATATATATATATATATATATATATATATATATATATATATATGCATACATATTTAACAACATTTATTACATTTTTTATATAAACTTCTTTCAGTGTTGATTGTGTAAAATGGGGTCTTATTTCCAACCCAAATGAAGAAACACGAAGAAAGTGTTCAATGATAAAAGGTCGATTCATTGGTGATCCTTCTTATATATATGAGAATCCTTCTGAAAAAAAATCAGATGATGAACATCCAAATGATGTATGAATATTTAATTTTAAATTGTTGTTAGTTTTGCATACAATGTATTTTGCAGCGGCTTAAAAAAGTAAAAGTTTTATTAAATTATGACTAGTTATACAAATCCCAAAAAGTTTTTATAAAAGTCTTTTATAAAAGTTTATGTAACATAATTAGCTTTAGTTTAGCAGTTTCTAAACTATAAGTTGCGACCCTAACTGGGGGTGTCTGAAAATTTGCTATGGGTTGCCATTAAACCCTCTAAAACTAGTTTGTTTACAAACTAGTTTTAGAGGTAAACAAACTATTTTCATTATATATTGCTATTTTCATGTACACACACACATCTAGACATCAATTAAAGAAGAAGATCGTTTGGCTGTAACAGTGGAAAATATATATCATGATGTTTCTGTTGTTCCTCGTGGTGCATTTATTCGTACTTCATTGGGTCAAGTTCATAAAAACAAGTTATTTTCAGGTTTTTTTATCTAATGATTTAGTTAACAAAAATTTAGTTGCAGTTTTCTGTTGCATGATTTTTTTTAACAATAACTTCAATTGCTAATCACTTCAAAATAATTAAGAGCTATGTAACAATTTTAAAACTTCTATTTCAGGTTTAACACAGGTTGAAGCAATGAAATTGTCCTCTTACTTTCATTTTCGCAATCCAGTTCTTCTTCAAAATAAATCACTTATGGAAAAGGTATTTTTTTAAATGGCCGTTTCAAATTGGTTTCAAAATATTTTTCATTTTGAATTTATAAAATTGATCTTTAAATAACTGTTCAATTTTTATTTTATCAATTTTGTTGTCAAAGGCTGATCTCGACAAAGCTCTTGATTTTCTTGATCCAATTGATGTTGATATTCCTCAGTGTGGTAAAAAAGTTTATTTAAAATTTTTTTGTTTCATTTGTTTTCATTTTCACAAAATTTTTTTGTGGGTTTTTATTTTTAATACATAAGTTATTTTTAAGGAATAAATAGGTTGTGTTCGGGTAAATGGGTGAGTGTGGGGTTTAGGTAAAGTTTCAAACTAAAAACATTATTTTGTCTTTATTCTTCAAACATACAAAAAAATGTAAAAGTTATTTTTATACCTCCCTCTCAACTTATTAAATGGTGAGCTGGGAGAAAAAAGTATTATGCTATTGCCATATTTTGAATGGCTCGAACTCCTGCTCTCTGTTTCTTTTTGCTCTTCATCCAGGTTTCAAGTTTTTTTTTCTGTAGCTCCCAAATTATTATTAAATTTAAATTGCCTATTTTATAAGTTAAAGCAAGAAATTTTATATTAAACATTAACACCATTAAAAAAAATTAGGTTTACTTCTGTACTTTTAAATATAAAGAGAACTTTTTAACGTTTTACTTTTAACAGGAATTTACTACACCATTGATAAATTATATTCAAAATTTAAATTGGAGGGAGTTAAAGAGTTGGCATTTTTACAATTCTTTCCATAAAAAATGGGCTTCTGTTGCAAACCCTTGCCTATTACAATGAAACACAAACTAGGACTCAGTGCTTAAAAAATGCTAAAGTTACAAGGGCTAACCATAATATTTTAGCTTGTTATTAGATGGTTGAATTATCTTGTAAATTTAATTATGCAAACATGGAAGATGATAGCTTATAGGTAGCTTTATTAGATTCCAGTTTCATTTTTAGTTATTAGTAAAAATACCATAGGATTTCCTTTTTAAAGCACAAAATTTTATATAATTTCAACCAAGATAAAGTAGTCTCCTCGACTGTAGTAGCTCTCTTGGACTCTTTTGGGTTCAGATCCATGTGGATTAGATTTGATTTAGAATATCATTATAAACTATTTGCAAATAAATGGAAAATTGGATGCAGGTTTTGAAATTTAACAAAGTAACTAATATAGTATATATAAAAATTCAACTATTTTCTGAATGAAAATATGGCAAACTTTTATAAAATAGAATTCGTTCGTTTAAATCTTATATCGAAATTTTTGGTTTATTGGTTTGTATAAATAAAAGTTTAATAAAAACTATGATTTTATCATTTATTTTATTGGTTTGTATATAATAAGTAGCAGTGGTTTATTATTTCAAAGTGTTTTTAAATACTTAAGACTTTTCACAGTAAAAAATAAAAATAGATTACTTACAATTGTTAATGTAATAATTATAGTTTATTTTATTTATAGATTTTGAGTGATAAATGCATTATTTTTAAAATATTGCTGCACTTCATGTAACGTTGTGGTATTGAAAACACTATTAAATTTTGATACTAGTAATTTTTGGCAATATTAGTACTAACTTTTATACTATTATTAAGTGATAATAAAATTACATCAATCAAATAAATTAAGCTATGCAAGCAACTAATTATTAATGAAACGTTATAGTTATATTGTTCAGTTGGTTTGAACCTCAATGTAATGATTAATTTTAGAGAGATTTTTTTTTTAATAAACGAAAAATTTGGTAAAGAACATGAAATTATAACTCCTAGCTTATTCACACCAAGAGCGGCTTTGTAACGCTATTTTAGTGAAAAATGACTAATCCCGGCGCATACACCAATGCGATGCTAACAGTACCGTAGTTTATGCCAACGTATCGCCTGTAACTAAATACGGGAAATGGAAGGAAAAAATAATTTCGTGGGTAACTTTTAATTTGTCCGAAAGAAAACTACGTATGCTCACGTGATTATTTTACCTTCCCTATCCCGTTCCGTAGAAAAACGGATGAGTGGAAACTTCATATAAGTGACCTGGTTTAATTTCTACATAGTGAAACCAACGATATTAACGGTAACCCGATGAGCAGCCACTCGTACACTTACGCGATGTTAACGTAACTCTATTAACAACTAACTAATCTTGCAAAATTGCGCGTTTTCAAACTGAAAAAATTTGTAAAACGTCAAGGTTTTTAAATCACACGCTTGTTTATTATAAATTTGCAGTAAAAACTTTTTTTTGTGTGGTTTTTTGTTAGTCTGTATTTTTATTCTATATGTTTTTTTCATTCTATACTTTAATCTATACTATTCTGTACTTTTTTATATATGAACGGATTTGGGACTCATTAAATTAGGTTTGTTTATAATTTACTATTAATTTAGGTTCTTGGAGTCTTCAACAGGAACGCGGTGGCGCTGTTATTGTTTTGAGAAGTTTGCATTGGCTAGGCTTTACTGCGTACCATGTACCAGAAACACAAATATTTGGTTATTGTTATTGTGGCTATGGAGAGAAGAACCTCGACTTACCATTTATGTTATAAAAAAAAAGTGAAAAAAAGTTATTTTTTTGTGTAGTATTAGCATCAACATTATTATGAGTAATTTTAAAATTTTTATTTCATTCAATATTTTCATAATTAATTAATTCTATATTTATTCAGATGGATTAGCTTCTACAATCTTTTCTCATTAAATAGGATTGATTGTCATAATTTTTTGATTATATAATATTGATTTTTTAAATAAAAAATATATTATATTTAGATAAAACACTATTCTTTTGTGTTCACTAGAGAATTATACACTCGTAGGTTCAAAAACTATTTAATATCTAAAATGTTTTTAGTCCCCAGGCTAATCAACATGCTGCTTGCTAAACAAAACCTTACATACAAATCTTTTAAATGGATGCCTAACATAGAGGTAACAAAAAAGTATGGTGTTCTAAAATATTAACTGGTGGTAAGAAAAAAGAAAAATTATTGATCTTGCGAGCATAAAATCTAAACGGAAAAAAACGCATACTCGTATTTTGGAAAACGTAGGTAAGGCAATGAAGTGCAAAGAAAAAAACATTTTTATTTTTTACTTAAGAAAAAAACGACGAAATGCAATTTAAAAAGCTCAAAGCTAATGTTCAAAATTACTCCGTCAGTAGTTTTTATAAAAAAGCAATGACATATAATATTATAATTTTATATAACGCTTTTTTTTGTTTATAAATATAGTTCGCTATTTGTAAAAAGGACAAAAGCTGAAGCCGACGTGTGCAATAAAAGTTAAAAAGACAAGTTAAGAGCATCAAAAGTTCTCAATAAAATAAAGATAATTTAAAAACACATCTTTTCATTTTTAAAATTGGCTAAGATTGCTTGTGGGTGTGAATTTTTTTATAAAAATCTTTTAAAAAAACTTTTTTTTTTTTTTTTTTTTAATTTTTTAATATTAATATATCGTAACTCTTTGTAAAAACTAAAAAGTAGAAAATAAAATATAGCAAAAACATTTGCTCAAAAGTATAATCTTTTTTGTACTAAAAAGTGGAAAATAAACTTTTTAGTTTAAATTTAATATTTCAGTTCATAAACTAAAGATTGACAGGTATGTTTCTATATAAATCTTCTGCAGACCTGTCAATCTTTAGTTTACTGAACTATTAAATTTGAATTAAAAAGTTTATTTTTCACTTTTTAGTACAAAAATGATTATACTTTAGAGCAAATGTTTTTGCTATATCTTATTAATATAATTGTTCTATCAAACTCATGGGGCTGGTTATAGGTGGTTTGCATGTTTTTTTTCGTTTTAATTTGTTACAAAATTTTTTTGTGTACATAAAAAATTCTGGATTCGGCATGACAGGTTGTTTAAAAAACTTGTAAGAAATAAAAGAAACAAAAGCGATTTTTTTGATTGTAACGATTTATTTTGTATACAATTTTCTATTTTAAATTATATGATCTATAAAATTTCCTCGAAAATGAGTTTTCGAGGAAATTTTATAGATCATATAATTTAAAATAGAAAAATATAAAAAGTAAAAATGGCTTAAAGGCGTTTAAATGCGGATTTATTCGAGTTTTCGTTAATTGACTGGAACTTGTGTTTGCATTGTCAGGTGAAGACCACTGAAATTTTAATTTGTCCAGGGAATGTTAAAAGAAAAAAACCACGATTCAAGAGCTACATATGAAAAAGTTGCCATAAACATGGAAAAATTTGAAAGAATGGCCGAGTCACCAATTACAATATTATTTGATAATGTAGATGCAAATATTCTAATGGACAAATTTATTCAGCATGATGCAAAGTTTCATAAAATAAATTTAGCGATATGAAAGTTAGAAAGAGCTGAAAAATATGTACTACTACACCAACTAGAGTACAAGAAGAAAGATAATGATACTGAGCATAATTTTTGTTCAATCAATCAGCTACCAAATAAGAGAACTTCTTTAATAGCAGCTTGTGAAACCATTTTGGAGTGTTTTTTCTGTGAAAGCTCTGACGGTGCACTTTATCGGGAATAAGAAAAACGTGTTAGAAAATGCACCACTTTCCTTGAAGATAGTACCTTATTAGGTAAGCTTAATGCTGGTAACATGATAGCCCAATATGCTACGTATCATTTAACTTGTTTGCTAAGTCTTTATAGAAGATCTAATGAAAAAGATTCGGATAAAATGTCATGATAGTTCTGAAAAACAAATGATTACCAGGTTCTTGCTGAATTGAAAAATTATATGATACAAGAAGCAAAGTATGAAGATAACCGTATCTTTAAATTAGTTGACCTCGCTGAAATATACCAAAAAAGGGCTACTGAACTTGGTGGAAACACTTCTTTTTTTTTTATTTTATTTATTTATTTCGTTGTTTAATAACTTTTACAATTTAAAAGTAGAAGACATTATTTTGTCTTATCACCGAGCCTCAATCGTACGTATTTACAATAGCCGTATAATATATTTATACTTTACTAACTATTTATTAAAAATTATAAATGTAATAAATAATAATTAGTTTAAGAAATACTTCAAGGACAATATTCATGTTAAGAGTAATAATCAAGTAAACAAGAAAAACTAAAAGAAAAGTAAAAAAAAAATAATTCATTAATTAGAGAGCACGTATTTACAAGAGCCACACTATATACGTATATTATACAAAGTATTTATTGAAAAATATGAAAATAAAATTTATAACAATTTGTAATAAAGTAATATTTAAACAAAAAACAAAAAATTCAAAATAAAAGAGTACTTAATTTAAAAAAAACCGTTTTATTTTTATTATAAAACCAATTTAATTAAAAGTAAAATAAATAACAATTCATTAATAGTTAAAAAGTAAAATGTTCAAGAACAAAGATTTCAGCAGTAACTTTTAAGATTAGAGGAAACACCATAACTGAAATAATGAAAAAACAAACAAAAAAACAAAACAAAAAAAGTTGATAAATTCTGAAACATATTTTATATAATTGAATTTTAGTTTAAAAGAGGCATTTAAAATCGGATATGTTAAAGTCCATAAGTATTAACACCTGTTTCGATTCATTTTTAAACTGATGTATACTAACTTTTTTCGTATTTGCAATATTAGGAAACTTTTTCCACAAATGAGGTCCACGATATTGAATTGAATATATAATTTGTTTTGAATTATATTTAGTAACAATGTAGTTATTATTTGAAAATTTTGTCGGCTATTTATGCACTACTTTTTCAAAATAGGACTGAATTATTTTAGGACTCCCATTTTTATTTTATACATAAACATTAATACTTGATGTTTATTTTATAAATATTTAATGCGCCCAGTTTACGCAGAAGAGGCTCGCATGGTAAAATTTTATCAGCTCCAAATAATATTCTGCAGGCATGTTTTTGTTTACTGTACAATTTTTTTTAATTTTGTATGATGTGTACTTGCCGGTGAAATGTTACAATAAACCAAATAAGAATGAAAGAAAGAAAAATATAAATTTTTTAAAGATTTATTATTTAGAAATGGTTTATATATCATGGCAATATTTTTTGATAATTTTTTCTCAATGCTTTTTATATGATCACTCCAACGTAAATGTTCATCTAATGTTACGTACAAAAAGTTAACTGAAGTTTCTCTTTTAATGTTAGCGTTATTAATTATTAGATTTTGTAGTTTAATGGGAATATTTTCTAATTTATTTACTTTATGAAATAAAATAAATTTGGTTTTATCCCCATTTAGAGACAGTTTATTACTTATAAACCATTCATTAACCTTACCCAACTCTTCATTAGCTGTTTCAAAAAGTGTTTTATTATCTCTGTGGGAATAAAAAAGATTAGAGTCATCTGCAAAAAAATACAATTTAAGAAGTGTGTTGCTAAATTTAAATCATTTATATATACTAAGAATAATAAGGGTCTTAAAATAGAGCCCTGGGGGACACCCCAAGTTACAGCATATGGAACTGTTTGTTTTTGTGCATATTGGATGAATTGCATTCTATTGGTCAAATAGCTTTTGAACCAAAGTAAGTTATTATTTTTTATTCCATAATATTCAAGTTTTTTTATTAGTATGTTATGGTTTACAGTATCAAAAGCCTTTGACAGATCAATGAAAGCTCCTAATGTAAATTAGTTAGTACATAATGCGTTTGTTATTTAATTGACTATTTCAAGCACTGCATGTTCAGTGCAACATTTTTTTTTAAAACCAAACTGTTTTAAGTACAACATATTGTTTTCTGATAAATAATTAAATAACCTGTTGTACATTATTCTTTCAAAAATTTTGAGAAACACGGTAATATAGATCTAGGTCTATAATTAGAAATAATAGAGTCATCGCCATTCTTAAAAACCGGTGTGATTCGTGCAATTTTCAATTTTTCCGGGACAACACTTGTTTTAAAAGAAAGATTAAAGATGTGAAGCAAGAGGTTCGATTATATGATAAACAGATTTTACTACATTAACGTTAATTTTATCAAATCCATCACTTTTGTTAGTTTTAAAATTATAAAAGGCGGTTCGCAACTCAAGTAGTTTTAGAAGGAAGGTTGTTCTTTATCATGTTATTAGTAACTAAGAATGTTGGGAAATGATCTGATAAGTCAGTTTTGATTATACCTGTGTTAAGACGGTTATTATAAAAGTTATTAGTTATTATATTATCAAGAAGTGTAGAAGAATTGTTAGTCACTCTAGTTGGCTTGTTTATTGTTGGAATTAAGTTATTTTGAAGAAGAGTGTTTATAAAATTTTTTACATTATTATTTGAAGCATGTTTTTTTTGGTCAATGTTTAAATCACCAGCCAAAAAGACATGATCTCGCGTTTCATTGATAGCTGTTATAAATGATTTCAGATGAGTTTTAAATTTTTTTAAATTACCTGATGGTGGTCTATATGTCGCGTTTACAATTATGTTTTTTGTGTTTTTATTTTTTAATTCAATACATAATGACTCACAATCTATTTCATTCACACAGAGATCGTTACGCAAACTATAATTAATTGAGTTGTGGATAAAAAATACTTACGCCCCCACCAATACCAAAATTACGTAGTTGGTGAACTGATTTGTAATTAATTAGTTTCAAGTTCCGCATTTGTTTCACCAAGTCTCCGTAAAACAAATAATTTTAAAGTCATGTTTTAATTCGTCCAACAAAAACTTAAAGTTTTTAAAAGTTTTTTTTAAACTTCGAATATTAATGTTTAAAATTGAAAAAAAAGTTTCCTTGTTTTGTATATATTGGAAAGATTCGAAAACTGTATAGTATTGACAAATATTTGTTGATTAAAATTATCAGAGTCATTTTCGTCCCTGAGAATGATATTTTCATCAAAAAAATTAATTATTAGGTTTTCCTCCATTTTTTTGTTTATTTGTTTTTGTTTAAAAAAAAAAAAGATAAAATAATAATAATGGAAAATAAAAAGGACATTAGTATAAACACAAAATTGCAAATAAAACAATAAAACTTAACTCTTGCTTTCTTGGCACGGTTTTTTTGATACCTAATTGCGTACAATTAGCTTATCATACGCTATATATGCAAATTTTCCCAGCTGCCTTTCAGTTTTCATTCTTTCTCTCAAGTCTTTTATATAGCAATAGTATAATGGGAAAAATATATATGAAAAAGAAGGTTATTTTTAGATTAATGACGTTACTATTTCAAAAGCTTGACGTATCTGGGAGGAATTTGTAATAATCTGAAAACTGCAGGCCTATCTTCGAGTGTACGTTTATTGTTTTTCTCATTTGCTGTCCTATTTGCCGCATTTTTTCTGTTTTGGTAGCCAGAATCTTTTCTCTTGAAACTGAACATGTTTTGTTTTTACAAAACAAAATAATTTAAGTATTAAAGCTATTTTTATGTTACTTAGCGAATCTAAATGAAATCTTGGAATCTCAGTTATGCAATGTACTTTAACTTTTGTTGATATATATATATATATACATACATATATATATATACATATATATATATATATACATACATGTGTTTTTTATAAACAAAGCAGCCATTATGAGTATTTTCCCACAAAGGTTTTGACTTGTCTCAGACTTCCGCATATGAATTCGGATAATGCTGTATTTCTGAGACAACAATTCTCAAACTACTAATTTTAAAATATAAGTGTCAAGTGTATTGTTACAACAAACTTGTATTATAAAAGTAGGAGTTTTTCTTCGAAGCCCTGTATATCTATTTTATTAAAGTTAAAAAAAATATTGTCATGTGTGCGCCCTTTTTGATCCTGTGCCCGGGTAAAAAGTACCCAGTAACCACCACCCTTCCCATATATATATATATATATATATATATATATATATATATATATATATATATATATATATATATATATATATATATATATATATATATATATATATATATATACACACACACACATACAGGTGCGGATCCAGACCATCTAGTAAGAGATTTTTAAATTTTTTTGAATTGATGGATCCAGACCATTTTTGCTTATTGCAAATTGGCGTAACACCTTTCGTATTTCTAAACAGGCCTTTATTATTTTCTTTTGACGTAATACATTTTGATTGTGCTATCTTTCGTCTCTAAAATTTAAATATACTTCAAAAGAAATCGTGAAAAATCCAAGTTCTTAAAGTCTTATCGCAGAGAACCACGGATTACATTAATTAAACCACTATATTATTAAGTCGCATATTATTATTTAGATTAAAAAAAATAATAAAATTTATGCACACATTATACGAACAAAATTATCAAGATCATCTGTTAAATAAATTTTATTACTTCTCAAAATATAGTTAGTTTTATTTAAAAAATTAAAAATCTTTACCTTTAAGTAAAGACTCTTTTAGGTGGGTCTTCTTTTTTGATTTTTGTTTTAATCTTATGCCATTTATGGAAAAAATGTACTTTTCAAATTATCAATCACTAAATTATCTGAAAAGTCTTTATAAACCAAATCTTAAAACAATTGTTGTATGAGGAATTAAATTTACGACACTACGGTGCTGTTTTTGAAACAAATAAAACATCAAAAATTACTACTAATTAAAATCAAAATGCAAGTTGCACCAAAACTAGCAACTTTTGATGTCAGTAATTTTTGATGTTTCATTTGTTTCAAGCATCAATCCCCATGTACTTTATAAGCGAAAAATAGTAATAACATTAAAAAGAAAGAACTATTTTTATTACTAAAAAATAATTTTTTTTTTATTTGCCACCTATAAGCGCCATTGGACCGTTCAAAGGTCCTTTAAAAAACTTCTCAGACGTCATGAAATCGTGTATTTCTGGAATGGTCTAAAAACAACCAAAACTTTGGTTTTTTAAATGGCACAATATTTTATAAATTTCACCAAATAACATATAGCTTATCAAAAAACATATAGTTCAATAAAATAAAATAATTAAGTAAATAGTATATAAAATACATACTTCGAATCTCTTTACAAATGCCTGTAATAAATAAAATTTACACGAGTTAGACTACAATTTTAATAACGATATCAATAAATATCTAAATACATTTTATTACCTCTAGTTTTGGGAAAGAGGCTAATATATCTTCTTGAAAAACTTTGTGTATATCAAGAAGCTCGTAGAAAATGAAATCAACAAAGGTTAACTAAAACATCAAAGTTTAAAACATCACTTAAATATATTGTTCATTATGATTAAGAATATAACATTTTAAAACTATTTTTACACCAATATATCAGCATAATAATACCAACCTTGTCACCAGCTAAGAAAGGAAAGTCTCCTATAAAATCTTCAAACAATTTAAGACGAGGTTGGACATTTGTCTTGTAATCTTTTACTGCTTGCTAAAAACAATAAAAACATTTACTTCCTCAATAAACAAGAAACATTAAAAACCGCGGTGCATCTAGGTTTCATTAATTTATTTTATAACTTCTAGATTTTTGTGTTAACAAAAGGATTGCAAAAAACTGACAAATTTGTTTACACATTGAAGTATTTTAAAATATTAAAAATTTATTTAGTATTTATAACAGTTAAAAAAAGACTTTAACTGTTGAAGAATAAAAGTACACGAGTATGGTGGTCCACAAGTGAAAAAGTAAAAAAGACTTGGGCTGATTGCCTAAATACAAGACTTTATCTACCGTATTTCAAAATTACGGAATTTACATAAGGAAAAATTCATCTTCCGTAAAGCGTTATACAAAAAATAAAAAAATGTAAATTCCGTTTTAATGACTTGCAAAACGATTCCTTTCGAAAGAAGACTTTTGCAACAGCCCCTTACGAAAGGAGTATTTCATAATATATATATATATATATATATATATATATATATATATATATATATATATATATATATATATATATATATATATATACATATATATATTATGAAATATATATATATATACATATATATATATATATATATACTATGAAATATATATATATATATACATATATATATTATGAAATATATATATATATACATATATATATATATATATATACTATGAAATATATATATATATATACATATATATATTATGAAATATATATATATATACATATATATATATATATATATACTATGAAATATATATATATATATATATTATGAAATATATATATATATATATATATATATATATATATATATATATATATATATAATGAAATATATATATTATAATGAAATATATATATATATATTATGAAATATATATATATATATATATATATATATATATATATATATATATATATATATATATATATATATATATATATGTATATATATAACAACAATTCTTTTAAATTTCAACAAACCTTTTAAATTGCTTTAAATCAGTTTTCTAGTTTTATTGCTAAGATTTGGTCTCATAAGAATTAATACATTACTGAAGAGTCCTAAAGGACAAAACAATATTGTCTATTGTTGGATATAGCTCCTTAACTTTTGTTTTGTTGAGCACTCTGTTTATGAGATGTGTCATTTCTGTTTGCATAATGCTGGCTCACTACTCTGTAGTTTGAGCACTTTGGCATGACACAACAAATCTTTTAAATTGCTTTAAATCAGTTTTCTAGTTTTATTGCTAAGATTTGGTCTCATAAGAATTAATACATTACTGAAGAGTCCTAAAGGACGAAACAATATTGTCTAATGTTGGTTATATATGAATCGGGTCATGCTAAAAGGGGATAAGTCACAAAAATTGAAAATTGAGTTAATAATGGTTTTCATGTTTTAATAGTAGGTTTTAACTATTTATGATAAAATCAGACATGCCAGACGCTTGGTTACCCCAGTAACTGGAATCAGTTGTAGAGCTGTTCATGCTAGAAGGAGTTAAGTCACTGACTTACCCCCTTTTAGCATAAAAAATCATCTTATGCCGTCTGTGGACGTAACTACGCAATTGACTGCAACAGATAGCAGTTGTTGTTTTTATTTATTTTACTGTATTGTATAGCTTAAATTAAATAGGAATTTACTTTATATTTAACTTTTTGTCTTTTGTTTTTAGTCTTATTTTATTGTACTGTATAGGTTAATCTAAATTGGAATTAAATTTATTTTTAACTTTATGTCTAGTGTTCTTAGTCTTGTGTGTATTGTACTATATATAGCTTACCCTAAATATGAATTAACTTTATGAATTAACTAATTTTATTTATTAACAAATTTTATTAGACAGTTTACATAACATAACAAAAGAAATAACTTTGTTATGTTTTCGACTATTAAATCAAATTTATGGATTCATTAAAAAGTTTATTAAAAAAATCATTTTCGTTGTTTTTATAAAATTAATTGTACAAACTGCTTTAAAAACATTTATACTCATAAAAAATACATTTTTCAACAAAATAATATCTTTCGATAATTTAAATAAATGTCTTTTATAGCATACAATCTTTAAAAGCAATTTCTCGCTTTATTACCTTATACTTTATTTAGTGCATTTTTTAAACATTTTCAAAAATCTAAAAAGCTGTGGTTAAGTTGTCGCAAAAAAATAATAAATATGTGGTCAGGAATAGAGTCCGATCGCACGCCTTTCCTGTCCGCGACTGTTTAAATATACACACACATTTGGATGATACTACATCTGGTGCTACCAGTTTAGGTGGCCCGATTGAAACAGCACTGCAGACCTGCGAATCAAAACCAATTGTTCAGTTACAACCTGAACAATTGGTTCAGAATGCTGAAGAATGCTGAGACAGTTTGTCAATTTTAAACAAAGAGGTTTTAGATGAGCTTTCGTCAGACCAACTGTATCTTTATCACATAATTAATACAGTTAAAAGCGGCATTGTGTCTGATAATGTGTCATCAACAAAACCAGGTGTTCTAAACCACGCAAGATGGTTGACACTGGGTTCTGAGTGGCAATATACAATTGGCAAACAGAGTTAGCCGATTGTATATTGATACTCAGAATCATTGATAATTGTTGCTTGCAATGTTTGCAGACTCCGATAAAGGCAAACGATCCGGGGGCAATTTACATAATTTCAGTGTAGAAAAAAAGACAATGGAACCAAAATTTGTCATTTCTTAGTTCCTGTTTTCTATGTTCCATTTCGAAGTTCTCTTAAACTTCGATGTAAATGACTGGGTGAAACTTATTGATTGGTTAATGCATCTGAGCCACCAGCCACTATGAGCCTATTAAATGAAGAAATAGGCCAGTTCAGAGAAATGTCACTTTCTGGCTAAACATCCTAATTACATAAATGTTGAACGCTGTGTGAGATTTGTTACAAAAGTGTGCAGTAGAAGCTTTAAAGCTAGAGATGGTTGCATAAGAACCGAGTTTACTCTCAGTCTTATGCAGCAGTTTGACTAAAAAAAGGATTATGCTGAAAACTTTGTAGATCACTATCTACCTAATCATATTCTACCTAATAAGTATTGTATACTTATTTACTGATACTTGTTTAATTGTGTAACAAGTATGTTCTGTTTAAATAAGATGAAATACAAACAATACTGCAAATTTTGGTATTAAAAACTTTAAAGCAATAATGACAAAACTTTAAAGTAAAAAAATAGGCGGCTCCATGTCTCATATTACTATTTTTTATTATTTTTTACTCATTAACACAGGTAGACGCAACAAAATATTCACTATTAAAAAAACCAAACTTTTATTTTCAACCCACCCTAATATATACATACATATATATATATGCTTATATATATATATATATATATGCTTATATATATATATATATATATATATATATATATATATATATATATATATATATATATATATATATATATATACATATACACATATATGCATACATATATATATACATACATATATATATACATGCGCATATATATAGAACACTTATATGTTGTCCGAATGTTTTTTCCATATTTTGTTGACAAAAAGTAAAAATTAAAATGCAAGACCGGAATTTTTTTTTTTTATTATTGATAGACTGCCTGCCCCAACCAAACCCTCAGTCAATGTAGCAGCACTCCCTTGCGGGTCAGGCTATTTGTCAGTCGATGTAGCAGCACTCCCTTGCGAGTCAGGCTATAAGATAGTCGATGTAGCAACACTCAGCACATGATTTACAGTAAAAAAAATAAAACATAAACATTTTATTAAAAAGAATAAAAATAAAAACATTTTATTAAAAAAAATTAAAATAAAAACATTGTTTATATTGTTAAAAACATTCAGAATGTTTTTAAAAACATTCTGGTAAATTAAATTTGCGTTTTTGTGGTTTTTTTATAAAACGATTAATTTGTAATTAAATTAATGGTTTTGACTTTCGTCCAACACGCAAATGTTGGACGAAAGTCAAAAGTAATTAAAAGTGACGTATATGTTGGCGTAAGAATCACTTTTTTCCTTCCGTGCTTCCCAAACGCAACAAACTATAGAACTATATATATATATATATATATATATATATATATATATATATATATATATATATATATATATATAACCCCTAACCCTAACCCTAACCCTAACCCTAACCCTAACCCTAACCCTAATAAGTATTGTATACTTATTTACTGATACTTGTTTAATTGTGTAACAAGTATGTTCTGTTTAAATAAGATGAAATACAAACAATACTGCAAATTTTGGTATTAAAAACTTTAAAGCAATAATGACAAAACTTTAAAGTAAAAAAATAGGCGGCTCCATGTCTCATATTACTATTTTTTATTATTTTTTACTCATTAACACAGGTAGACGCAACAAAATATTCACTATTAAAAAAACCAAACTTTTATTTTCAACCCACCCTAATATATACATACATATATATATATGCTTATATATATATATATATATATGCTTATATATATATATATATATATATATATATATATATATATATATATATATATATATATATATATATATATATATACATATACACATATATGCATACATATATATATACATACATATATATATACATGCGCATATATATAGAACACTTATATGTTGTCCGAATGTTTTTTCCATATTTTGTTGACAAAAAGTAAAAATTAAAATGCAAGACCGTAATTTTTTTTTTTTATTATTGATAGACTGCCTGCCCCAACCAAACCCTCAGTCAATGTAGCAGCACTCCCTTGCGGGTCAGGCTATTTGTCAGTCGATGTAGCAGCACTCCCTTGCGAGTCAGGCTATAAGATAGTCGATGTAGCAACACTCAGCACATGATGTACAGTAAAAAAAATAAAAAATAAAAATTTTATTTTATATATATATATATATATATATATATATATATATATATATATATATATAAAGCAAACATATATAAATATATGTATATATATAAATAAAAAGCAAACACATACATCCAAGTCTTCAGGTTTGGTTCGATAACAGAGAGTCACAAAACTCATTCTGAAATCCACTAACTAAAACAAAAGACCTGAAAAATTTAGACTTATCATGATAATATAATTAAAAAATGTATATTTAATAATAAATTTAAAATGAAAATATAAGATGCAAAAAACTAAGAATGTAAAACTTACCTCATTTAACATCATATCAATTCTATACTTTTCTTTCTCTGTGTTTCCATCTAATATTAAAAAATAGTAAATTATTTTCAATCACTTCAAAAATTAAAACAATTTAAAGTTATTTTACAGCCTTTGTTGACATACAGAATGTTTATCATATATATATTACTACAGATTTAGCCTCTACCTCCTGTCACTAAAATAAAGATAAACAGGAGCTTCAGTACATTAACTGATCAACATACATTAACTGATCGACTATTAAAAAAAGTGCATTTTCACCAATTTTTTTTACAATAATTCTTTTTTCAATAAATTTTTTATTATACAATTATCATTTTTAAAAATTTGGAACAACTTT
>NC_088928.1:33765000-33865000 GCF_038396675.1 Hydra vulgaris
TCTGGGCGAGATTTCTACGGTGCCGCTAGCTCAATTTAACCCCATTCAAAAAAAAGGCAAAGGGTAAAATAACCAATTAATTTCGCCCCTTTATATTCGGCGCCCCTGGGCCATCGCCCAATCAGGCCCTATCCTAACGCCGCCACTGTTTATAGTTATTATAAAAAAGGTTTTGCAGATTTCTTCATTTGCTCCAACAAATTGAACTGAAAACTGTCTTTTTAAAACACCTACTTTTGTCTGACTTTAATATTATGTATAACTTAAAATAAAAAAGTTTTACTTATATTTGTCCATATAATAGTTTAACTATTTAACAAAGTTTTTTTTTTCAGTAAGTTTCATGTTGCATTTGTACTACACTTTTAACACACAGATTTTAACACAACATACAGTATAAATTAGTTTTACATCAGATGAACGGAAATGTACTTGATGAGTCATCTACCCTTCAACTTCTAGGATCCATTGCAAAATTAGCATCTGCTAAAGTTGCATCTCTTTATCATGCTTGCCACTTTCTTGCTCCAGATGCTATTCTTTATCTCTAAAAATCTTAAACTCATCCTTGTATGGAATGCTGTTGCCATATCTGGGGTGGATCTTTCAGTGATGCCCTTTCTCTTTTAGACAAGGTGCAAAAACGCATTGTAAACATAGTTGGACCTGCCAACTTCCAACCATTATCACATAATGTTGCTTCTCTTCTCTTTCTCTCAAAAGAGCTAGCGTCTCTTGTGCCATCTACTAAAATTAATTTTTGTGTTACTTGTCATGCTATTAAGTCTCATCCTTTTACTGTGACTATTCCTAAGTGCTCTAAAAATTCTTATTTGTCCAGTTTTTTTCTTTGAAGTTTTTTAAAATTTGTTTCCTTCATCTTGTTTTCCTGATTCATATAATTTGCAATATTTTAAGTTGTCTGTCAATCGTTATCTTGCTCAATAAACTTCATCTTTTCACTTCCAGTAACTTCTAACTCTAATAGTGGTTGATTGCAGCCTTGTTAGAAGTGAAGATTTTGAAAGTTTTTATTTAATTATCATTTTAATATAATATTATAATATATAATAACTGTTGTATTCAACTAAAAGATTTATTTCTTTTAACTGTAGTTGATGTGTTTTTTTTTTAATCTATATTTATTTTCTCGTTAGTTTTTGCCGCAAACTGCAATAAATGAATTATTTATAGATAAATTTAAAATTACTTATTGCATGTTTTTTTTTTTTTTTCTATAATAGTATTTATAAAAAATCTCTCTCTCTCTCTCTCTCTCTCTCTCTCTCTCTCTTATATATATATATATATATATATATATATATATATATATATATATATATATATATATATACTCAATAAAAATTTTGTTTTATATAACTTTAGCATTTTTATAGTTGTGTTTCATAAAACATTTGTCTTCTTAGCAGGGCCGGTTTAAAACATTTTTAGGCCTGGGGCTGTAAATATAAAAGGAACTAATGCAACGGAAACCTAATAATGCGAAACGGGAACGAGACTATACTAATGAGCTTGGGAAAATTTTATTAAACATTATTATAATCTTGCTAATAAAATGACATAATCTAGGTACTAGTTAGGTACGGCTACATTCCTTTGGCCCAGACTTCCATATATATATATATATATATATATATATATATATATATATATATATATATATATATATATATATATATATATATATATTTATATATATTTCAATTCACCTCTCCAATTTCATGAAGGTCCCTACAGCCGAGGAGGCTACTTTAGTTGTGGTTACAACCCTCTCTAAACTCTATAACTCCAAAACATGAAGCTTGACAAACAAGGCCGCTGTGCGAAGAAACAAGTTGAGATAGTACTATCAGGGACGTGGAAGAACTTTCAAGACCACATATGTAGACACAAGTCTACATATGTAAACTTGAATTTACGGCATATAATCTGCTTGTGGTTATTTTGCATATAATCAGCTTGTGGTTATTTAGGCTTAATAATCTGCTGACTGATTATGCCTAAAAATTGCCTGACCCCTTCACTTTTTTAGATGGTTGATACACTGAATAAAAAAACATAAACATTGCCCCCTTTCTTAATGGGCTTGATCCACCCCTGAACCAATCCTGAAAAAATATAAAGATTTATTTATTTTTCTGACATTTCCTCTTTTATGTCTCTATCTTTGAGAAGTTTTTGTTTTAGTTTTATGGAATGATATGCTTCTGAATGATATGGAACGATATGCTTCTAAATGATATGGAATGATATGCTTCTGAATGATATGGAATGACATGCTTTTGAAAGGAGTGATAGGCTTATAGAAATAGATATTTTACTGCCCCAGCAACATGGAAAAAAAAATGTTCAGGTTGTTTTTGTAATCCAGTGACAAAATTTAGAGTACCTTTTTCTTCATTTTGTTTTGTGCTCATAAAATGCAACATTTGTAAATAATATTCTTTCTTGGTTTGAAAAATCATCAAGTTCGAAATCTAATATTACTCAAAATATACAAATGATTAATGATTAAATTTTATGCGGTAACAGATGTGAATATAAAATTAAAAATGAAACGTAAATAAAATACTATACTTATTCACAACGCCTCCCAAGCTTCCAAAAAATTAGTTTATTATATATAAATTAAGAAAACTGAGAAACATACTAAAAGAAAAATGATCTGCTTCCCTAAAAAAAAGGTCACAGGACAGAGGGCCTATAATTTTCAAAGAGCCTAAGCCCTTCAAAAAATGTGCAATCATTTTTTTAATGCGTTAACTTTAAAGATTGAAGTTTTTATTTTATTATTATTTGAAATTGTTGTAACTAAGAAATGTAACTAAGAATATTTTTTCTTCCTACTGTTTTTTTGTTGTTTTTTTTTCATTAAATTTTCTCGTAGCTTTACCACCATATGCAAAACCAATAAATGAATGACTTTAAATAAACTAAAAATTATCAATTGTGCTTTTGAACGTTTTTTTATTTATGTTTTTGTAGTGCCTAAAACTTTGTCTTATGTAAAACAAGTGATTGTTATTGTAGCATAAATATTTAAATATCAAGAAAACGAGATTGACTTGATGAATTGAGAGATGACTGTAAACTGCATGAGTGAACTGTAAACTGTAGAAGAGAAACTGTAAACTGCATGAGTGAGGAAAACATGAAGACAGGACTTCTAAAGTATTGTGTTTGATGTGAAAAACAAGGTTTAAAAAGGTTTTTTGAGCATGATGGAACACAAGGATGCAACATTGTTAAATGATGAGTCACATGTGATGGAGTTTAGGTAGAACAAGAGTTTTGTGTTTAAAAAAATTGAGTTTTTTGGATTGAACAAGACAGTAGTATTTCATATGAATAAGAGTGAATAAAAAAAGGATGAATAAGAGATTTACAGAAAATGTAATGGGGAGTAAGATGATAGGAGCATCATGATGTCTTAGAAGAGAGACCACATTCAAGATCAGCTGCTTTTTTTAAGCAAATAAAATCTCATAACTTTTTTGAATAATGCATATGATTGTCTTATATAGCAAATAGAGCCACATAAGATTATTTGGAAGATCATTGATATAGATGAGAAACAACACAGAAATGAAGATGATTCAGCGTTCATCATCCAAGGACGGAAATAATGTAAGGCAGTTTTAAATCTATGTCTATCGATAAAAAAAGAGTGTAAAACTGGCCTACAAAAACTTTCTGCTTATTTTAGATTTAAAATTGCCTAAACTTTTTAAACAAATTAAATAACGTGATATACAACCCAGATAAATTGTTTGAATGATATAAATTTTCTTAGAACAAATTACCTTTTAAAGGTTACGTTAGAATACATCATAATTACAACATAATAATTAGCAATATATCAATTAGTATTAAAAAATTAATTATTATTAACAATACAAATCTTAAAACTATATACACTCACCAATATTACCATTTATGATTTTGAGATCTTTGATGGATCCATTCTGTGCATCATGCCATGGATCTGCAGTATATACATCAATATTTTTAAAAGATTGAGGAATTTTATTTTCAATGGTATGAATGATAATTTCATTTAAATGTATAGCATAAGTGTAAACTCTATTAATTTCATACTGTGATACTTTTATAAATGACCACTGGTTCAGGGGCAGAGGCTGGGTCTTGACAGCATAATCATTATTTCCATTAACAGCTGAAGAAATGTACAAACTCCCAGAACTATCGTTATAAAACCACACTGCAAAAACTCCTGATTGCCCAGAATTTTGTCCAATAGTTAAGTGAATAACATTTTTCCAATCATTTGAATATAATCTAGGTTTTATTTTAAAAGAAATCAAGTATTCTTTCTCTATTGTTGATAATCTTGCAATCAACTTGTCTTTGTTCAACTCATGCTCATTGAGTTCTTCTACAAAATCTGAATGAAAAAATTTTAGGTGGACAGACTGAGTTATGCATAATAAAATATAATAAAAGATTTAGATATCATAATAACTAAATTATTTGATAAAATTAAAAAAAGCTAAATATTTTTACTACCTAGAAACTGTTTATTTTTTAGAAACTTATTTATTACAAGATATTAAAATTATATGCTAAATATTTATTACAAAAAAGTAGAATGCTATGCAGGTTTTTCAACATGTGGTTGGATTAGGGTTGCCATACGGTAATCTCCAAAAAAGAGGAGATTTTCCAATTTGTGGTAAACGAAAGGGGCGTCAACTTTATTTAGCAAGGTGGTAGAGTGGGTACCCCTATTATGAATCTAAAATGAAAACCATTTTTTAAAATAACATTCTTTTTGTTAATATAAACAGCTGGTTTGAAAATTAATTTAAGGACTCTTACAACTAATTAATGTAATTTTAATCATAATGCAAGTGTACAATCAAATTCAAATTTATTGAACTAGAGATAATATACATATATATATATAAAAAGAATCAATAATTCATAAAAATTTTCAATATATTTTTAAGTTTACCGTTCTGTATATTTTTTATTATATATTTTATATATTATTCTATATTAAAATATACCATTAAGTATGTCTAATTAAATATAGCATATATTTAAATATTTATATATATATTTAAATCAAAGTATAAATAAAATGTATATATATTTAAATAAAAGACTAATGAAAGATAAAAGCTGTATAATTACAAGTTACACATTAATTCTAATTTTGTATCATTTGTATCAATCTTACAAATAACTTGTATCAGTATCTCTTTCATCAAAGCTTTTATTTGTGGGAACAGAACTCTAAACAGGGGAAAATGGATCATACCAACTATACTTTTTTGTTGAGCCTATTTTTTTCAATAAATCTTTATTTGATAACAGATACTCATGGAATTCATGACATGAGTATGATTTGAAATTATATTTTACACATAGAATACTTTTAACAAGCTTTACTGATAATCTACTTTTTTCTTTTGTCCATTGGCAAGACATTAAAGAAAACAAACGTTCTACAGAGGCATTGTGGTTTGAAATACAATAAAAAAATTGCACTATTTTCAACAGTTCAGAACCACAGGACTTGTCTGTCAGGTTACTAAAATACTTGAACCAATATATATTTATATTGCTTTTTCATTTACAAATAAAATTGAGTCTTCAACCTGATCCCAAGTTGGGATACTATCCAGTTTCATCCAACTGAAAGCTTTGAACTCTTGGTATTGGAAGAATCATTTATCGAGGTACAAAATTGAGCCTTCATAGACATTAGAAAATTCAATAAATAGAGCACTAGATTTATCTCCATATCCATTATTTTTCATTTTCTTGAAAATACTTTTAACATTTAAAGGTACAAAGTTGTTACTTTTTCTGTCAGTTAAAATTTCAAGAATTTCCTCTAGGATGTAGATACTTTCAGCTAAACTGTTCTTTTCTTTTTCTAGATAAACAATTCTCTCAAGAAATACATACATTAGACTATGAACAAAAAAAAAGTCTAGCTTCATTAAAATCATCATTAAAGAAATTTCTAATAATAACAGGTACAGATTCCTGAGATTGAAAATAGGACTTCAGTGCTAGGTACATTTGTAAGACTCTATTTATACAAGGAAACAAAGACAACCACCTTGTTTTTAAGTGGTATAACAATTGCCTGTATTCTACATCTACGAAATTACAAAAGCACTTCAGCTCTTCAGTTCTTATTGTATATATTGAGAAGTAATTAAATATTTTCAAGATAATTGACTCAATTACATCAATGGAAAGTCCCTGTCCAAACCGTTTTGAATACAATTGTGCAAAACATGAGCAGGACATCCAGATCCTAACATCTTAGGGTTAAGGACATTTTTAAGAAGGCTTAACATATTATTGCCCTGACGCTTGTTGATACCTCAAAAGTTAGTGTTGGTGTTATCCCCAGCAAAGGCAATGCATTTGTTTTGTATGTTTGAGTTTTTTAAAGTGTTAATAATGTAGCCTGAGATAGTTTCAGCTGTCTCATCAGGAGTGGCTTTAATTTCAATGACCTTAGTTGTGACACCTTCTTTGTTTGGATCAAAGTACTAGATTAAAATAGGAAATATTTTGGTAGAACCATGATTACTGCCGTCGGTTGCTAATCCAAAACAGGCAATGTTTTTCAGATCCTTTATAGTTATGTCAACTGAGTGGGGAGACAACACTGACGTAATTATTGCCTCTGATTTTGTTCTGGCACAAGTGACTTCTTTAGCAATTTTTGAATCCGGATATACAGTTTTGTGCAGCTTGCTGACACAATCCATTGAATTAAAAGACTGGTGATGACTTACTGTATGAAATGCTAATGCACCTTCTGCAGCATGAACTTTTTCTTGAAGAAGATTGCCTTGTTTAGGCTGTAAAAATGACTTAATTGGCCTTGTAGATGCAACTGATTTTAAACATTTTTTGTGTTTTGTTGTGTTTAAGTGATATTCCAAATCCAGAGCACCTAAAACAAAACAATATTTAAAAAAAAACCCACATAATTTGTAAAGATGTAAAACATTTAGGCTACGGTAAAAAAAAGACTAAAATACAAACTAATAGTTATAATAAACTAAAAACAATAATTCAAAAGCTGAAAAGACCTACAATAGTTATTGTGAGATGCATTTGAAAAATAAGATCAAATTAAGAAAATTTAGGTAAGATGAATTATTTCTTACCTTTGTGAGAAACAGAAATATATGTTCCAGAAAGACAAATTTTGCATTCGGCTTCACAATCAATTTTTCCTTTCTTAAAACTAGAAAACTTTTCTTGAAGGACGTCATTAAAAGTGCAGCTATACTTTTTCTTTTTTAGGTTATGGTTTAGACTTGACATTAAAATTAATTAAGTGATGTTTGACATATCGCGAGGTTAGAATTATTTTGTTCTATCTCCACAAATCAAAAAATTTGAGTTAGATAAATTTTTTTTCTTTTTATAGTTAAAATATTTATTTTTTACTACCAAATCAGTAAAAAATAAATTATTTCTTAATATACTATATATATATTTGCAGGTTGTTAAAATCAAAATGGCAGCCGCGGTAGATTGTTTTGTTGAAAAATTACAACAAAACGTTGAAAGTAATATATGTATATATATATATATATATATATATATATATATATATATATATATATATAATGTTTTTTTTCATAGATCATAGTTATTACATTTGAACTTTCTTATATATATATTGTTCATGGTTTGGGTATTATGTTGCATTCTTCTATTCGTTTATATACATATATTAAAAACAACTATCTAAGCGTTTTTCAACCTCCTGTTTTATTACAAAAATCGTATATAAATACAAAGTTATAATTCCCATGACAATTATAAAATAACAATAGTCATTAAAAACATAAAAGGATGCGTGACTTTCATCACGTTTATCTACGTGACTTTTACCACGTATACATAATAATTTTAATTCACCAACTTTAATAGAACATATTATTGTTATTTGTTTATTATTATGTATATATATATTTTTTTTTTTTAGAAACTGATCTGACTGTTCTTGGATATTCTAATGGTGCACTTGTAATAGAATCAGCTAGTCGTCTGCCCCCACATGGAGGCCAAACTAGGAAACGAAAGTCAGCACCTAAAACTTGGATACAGAATGTGAGAAAGCAGTTGAGACAATCTGGTCAAGCTTATAAAAATAGAAAAGGAGAAAATGTTCCATGCAAGTCTGTAACCACAAGAAAAGACTGTTTAAATTCTTGTAAATTTAAATGTAGACAACATATCAGTGATGAAGAACGAGCACATATATTTTCTGATTTTTGGTCTATGGATGATACCCAAAAAAAGCATTTCTACAGTAGAACTACTGAACGACTCCAGAAGAAACGTCATCGAACAATCAATCAAAATTCCCGAAAATCATATTCATTTTATTACAGCTTTTTTGTTGGTGATTTGCAAACTCGAGTTTGTAAAGAATTTTACCTCACTACTTTAAATATAAATAGTAGAAGAGTTTATTATCATCATGAAAACAAGAATGATGCTACTGGAAGCCCAGCCTTTTCAAAATGGGGGAAATACACCAAAAAGGTTATTGATCAAAGATCAAAACAAAGTGTTAAAGATCATATCAATGAATTTCCTCGTGTACCATCACACTACTGTCGTAAAAGAACAAAAAAAGAGTATTTTGAAGCTTTTTTAAATCTTAATAAAATGTATGAACTTTACTCTACCTATTGCAAAGAAAAGAATATTGCCCCTGTTAAGAAGCATATGTATAGATTCATATTTGAGCATGACTTTAACATCGAGTTTCAAAAGTCAAAAACTGATTTATGTGATACATGTTATGAATACCATAACGTAGTAAATCCAACTGAGGAGCAAACCCAAAAATTTTCCAAACATGTAATGTTGAAAAATGAAAATTGAGCAGAACGTGAAAAAGACCGCAAACTTAAGGATAAAAATGTAGCTGTAGTATGCATTGACCTTAAAAATGTATTAAGTTTACCAAAATCAATCATAGGAGCATTTTTTTACAAACGTAATCTCTCAGCTTATAATTTAACTGGGCATTGCTCCCTAAATAAAAAAGGTTATTGTATGCTTTGGCATGAAGACATTTCAGGTCGTGCAGGAAATGACCTTGCAAGTAGTGTAACATGCTTGCTAGAGAAGATAATTGCTGACCACCCAGATGTTAATAAACTCATACTATGGTTTGATTCCTGCGTGCCTCAAAATAGAAATAGTCACATGTCCATTGCCTTACGTGAGTTTTTGATACGTTACCCAAAAATCAGGGTAATAGAGCAAAAGTTCTGTAAATCAGGGCATTCTAGTATACAAGAAGTTGACAATATACATAGTCAAATTGATAGAGCACTAGCTCCTCTTGAAATATTTAGTCCATTTGGTTTAATCAGAGCAATTGCTAATATTCAAAAGAGAAATCCTTTTTCTGTCTTTTTTTGGATTTTAGGCATTTTTCAGCTATTGCAGGCTATTTTAATTATAACCTTGTTCCCTATACCCAAATAAAGCATTTGGTTTAGAGGGCAGAGTTTTCAGATCATATATACTACAGAAAGTCATTTGCTGATGTTTGTTCAGAAGTACGAATTAAGCGTCTTCCTAACAATCCACGATCTTCATTAGCTGTGGCAATACCTCTTGCAGTTGTACCAATGGCTTCTGTCTTAAACCAGTGTGCGAAAATTTCTAATGATAAAGCTAAGGACCTTCAAAGTATGTTCAAGTATATGCCTGCTGTAGACATAACATTTTATAATAGTATTTTAAAATAATTTATTTGAATGTCAAAATATTTATGTTTTATGTTTATGTTATGGTGTTAAATGGGCTTCTTATTGAAATTGTTGTTTTTAATGAATTAACCAGATGTGCTTACCTTGCTGAATTTAATCTTTGGAATTCAATTCACTGTGAAATGTATTTTGGATAATATGTTCTTGGAGCTTATTTCAACCAAAGTTTTATTTTTCTGTAAAAATCTTGGTACATACTTTAGATAATTAAACTTTATAAATATTGCATTTATAAAGTTTTTTTACTAGTTAAAGTAAGATTTTAATCCAATAAAACAGAGATATGTCAAACAGTTCTTTACCTTGCTACTATATACAATATATATACAAAATACTAATTTGTATTATATTTTTATATAAAAAATGAAAATAGAACACAATAATATTGTATTTTATAAAATAAGTGTGTATTATATTGTTCTATTTCCAAATCAGGGTGTGGTAATTCAGATACCTGCACATTATATCTTTTGAAGTATTTACTTTTAAACTGTGGTAGCAAGTATGGGAAATTAATATGAATTTATTATCTAATTTGTTTACGTCTTTTATGTTTAAGTGGTCTACAGGTCCTTTTTAAAACTTTGAATTTGATTTTCTCAGTTCGGAAAAACATGGAGTTAGATCAAAATAATTCTAACCTCGCGATATTTTATCTTCGTGTTTACGAGTTTGGAGGCGCGCGCGATTTATAATAATATGTAAAAGAGAAAAAAGAGTACTTGTTGTTTGAGCATTTTCAATATATCCGTAAAACAGTGCGTTTTATTTTAGTTCGCCTTTTTATACTAAAATTTTTTGCATTTAATAAAAGATGTTGCACTTAATAATTTTTCTATATATTCTCGAAAAGTTCTATATATACTCGAAATTTAGGAATTTGAAAGGTTTTTTGATAGAAACTTTTAAAAGGAGGAGATTTACCTTTTTTTCTGAAATCCTCCGGAGACTTCTTTTTGGCTTCAAAATCCGGAGATCTTCGGGTAAATCCGGAGATATGGTAACCCTAGGTTGGATGCTATGCTGGATTTATTACAGAAGTTGTATTCTATGCTTTATTTATCATAAGGAGTTTAATGCTGTGCTGGATTTATTACAAGAAGTTGAATGCTATACTGGATTTATTGCAAGGAGTTGGATGCTAAGTTGGATTTATTACAAGAATTTGGATGCTATGCTGGATTTATTACAAGAAGTGGGATGCTATTCTGGGTTAATTACAGAAGTTGAATGCTGGATTTGTTACAAGAAGTTGTATGCTATGCTAGATTTATAACAGAAGTTAGATGTTATGCTGGATTTATTACAGAAGTTGAATGCTATGCTGGCTTTATAACAAGAAGTTGGATGCTAAGTTGGATTTATTACAAGAAGTTGGATGCTAAGTTGGATTTGTTACAAGAACTTGGATGCTATGCTGGGTTTATTATCGAATTTGAATGCTATGCTGGATTGATTACAGAAGTTGTATGCTGGATTTATTACAAGAAGTTGTATGCTATGCTAGATTTATAACAGAAGTTGGATGTTATGCTGGATTTATTACAGAAGTTGAATGCTATGCTGGATTTATTACAAGAAGTTGGATGCTATGCTGGATTTATTACAAAAAGTTGCAGGCTATGCTGGATTAATTACAAGAAGATGCTATGCTAGATGCTATGCTAGATTTATTACAAGAGGTTGAATTCTATGTTTTATTTATTACAAAAAGTTAGATGCTAGATTTTTTTGAAGTAAATTTTGGAAGCTCTTAAATGTTTTAATAAGGTTATAAAAATTGTTAGCAATATTCTTTAAAAAAATGTTTTCTATTTGATCATATCAAATATTATGTCTATAAATGCAAATTATTTTAACATTTATTTTTTCATACAACTTTTAACAAAAAAATTTGATTTAAATTTAAGACTCAACAACTTGAATATAAATTTACAATATTGTATTAGAAATAATATTCAAAAAGTTCTGCAAAAATATTGAACAAAAACTTTATTTATTTTTTAATTTTTTAAGAAACTAATGTATTTTTTAAACAAATGAAAAGCTTACTATTATATCCATTAATAATTGTAAATTCTTTAATAAAACCATTTTGGACAGAATGCCAGGGATCTGCTGCATACACTCGAACATTTCTGAAAGATTGAGGATAAGTATTTACTATGCTAAAAATAATTGTTCCATTTAGAAGCAAAAATAATGTATAAACTCCATTAACTTGAGTTTGTGATAATCGTATGCTTGACCACACATTCAGTGGTAGTATCTGGGGAGGCATATAAAAGTCACCATTTCCACCAATTGCAGTAGAAATAATCAAATATCCATCATTGCGATACCATATACTAGGACATCTTTCCCCATATTGGCCATAATTTCCCGAGGTAGTTAAATGAATAACATTTCCTGATGTGCTTGGATATGACTCAGGTTTAAGTTTAAAGGAAATTGAAAATGTTTTTTCTAACCATGGCAATGTTGTTATCATGTTATTAAATACCAACAGACGATCTTTGACTTGGTCTAAAAAATCTATTAAAAAATTTTTCAATTGTAATTTTAAAATTAAAACTTTAGTTTTTAAATACAGTATGTATGAGTATGTGAGTATGCAGCCCTCAGAATTATGGTCAGCATTTGGCAATGCCGACCTAAAATTGTTTGAGATCGGCAAAATATCCCTGATCTTGTTTCTATGTTTATGGCAACCCCTTTGTGTCAAATATTTTTTTCGACCTGATGCCGACCTCAAATTTTTTCCAAATCTGAGGGTTAAGTATGTGTAGAAGTATGTCGACAAATTATTTAATTGATATTATTACACAACATAAGCAATATTATTCAATATTATTTTAATTCATTTTTATCATCATTTTGCTTGTTTACATTATTTATTATACAATAAAATTATATAATGAACAATATAAGCAAGCAAACTGGTGACAAAAAAAAAATTAAAAAAAAAAAAATTCAAATTTAAAACAATTAAACTAAAAAAACAAGTACTGTATGCAAATTTTAAAAAAGAATGTAAAAAAAAAAAAAAAAAAAAAAACAGAGAATAAGAAAATGGAGCAATAAAAGTAAATTTAAAAGATATATAACAAACTCAGGGGCGGATTCAGCATTTTTTGTTATTTGAGATAACTAACTTTCATACATGGTGCGAACTCCAAACTTTTATATGTTTATACTTATGTCAAATAAGGATGCTTTGCAAGAAATTGGGATTATTGGAG
Source organism: Hydra vulgaris (assembly GCF_038396675.1). Classification (NCBI taxonomy): domain Eukaryota; kingdom Metazoa; phylum Cnidaria; class Hydrozoa; order Anthoathecata; family Hydridae; genus Hydra; species Hydra vulgaris. The sequence continues at coordinate 33,778,064 of NC_088928.1, forward strand.
CCTGGAAACAAAAAAAACCCTAAAATATATGACGCTTCTGCCCCAAACATGAGAGCAACAAGTTAATAAAATGTTTTATTATGCTCAACTAAATTAATATTCATTGATAATTTTTAAATTTCCTAAAAAAATCTTTTAGCTTTAAAAAATTATGAACATGTAAAATTTAAACCCCCCTCAACTTGAGAGGGTTACAAACTTTTTGTGGTCATAATTTTTGAATTCTAAGAGATTATTCAAATTTAAAATCTCACATTTAGTGACAAATTTTTAGGGCTTTTATTGTCCCCAGGCTCTAAACATTGCAGCTTTATGTGAAGTATCTTTATTTGATTTAACTATAAACATAAAAATGTTTGGAGTTTGCTCTGTCTGGAAGTTATCTCAAACACCACAAAATGCTAGATCCACCCCTGAAACTTAAAATGAAATATGGATAAAAATAATAAAAACATATAATGAAGCATGAAGAAAATATGTAAGTAAAGAATATTAAAAGTATAAATAATTTTATATACACTTATACTTCATTATATGTATTAAAATATCAATAAATATTTAAAATATATAATGAAGTATAAGTATAAATAAAAAAGAATAAATATATATATAAATAAATATAAGTAAATATTTAAGTATATAAATACTTTTAAAAATGCTTGTAAAAAAAAAGAAATATATTAACATAACTAAATATAAAAAATTATAAAGAAAATATGTAAGAATAATGTAACATATATAAGAAAAGATCCCTGTACTTATATATCAGATAACAAATTTGAAAAAAAAATTATTAGAATAAAAATTACAAACCAACGTAACTACATATCAATGTAACTCTTAATGAAGCAGACAAAGAACAAAAAAAATTTTTCCCTAACCCGTAACAAAAGAAAATGTTTTGTATATCGTCGTTGGCCAGGTAATATCTCACTTGTGTAAAAAGCAAAATTTTACAGGAGACTGAAAAAACTATATATTTCAATGAAATGAGGTTTTAAAAGTAAGAGTAAAAAACAAATAACTAACAAACTATAATATAATTTGTTAGTTATTTGTTTTTTACTCTTCTTTTTAAAACCTTATTTCATTGAAATATATAGTTTTTTCAGTCTCCTGTAAAATTTTGCTTTTTACACAAGTGAGATATTACCTGGCTAACAACGATATATAACTGTATTTTTGTTATAATTTCTAAAAATTTATTAAAACTTATTATTTACTGAACATTGAACAACCTAATTGTCAGTGCATCAATAACTTTAAAACTAAAAAATAAATTATTTATAATTTCTTTTATTAAAAAAGCATTTATTTATTACAAGATATTTTTAGTTTTTTTTTATGTAAACTCATTATATAAATAAGCGAAAAATTAAAAGGTAAAAATCAAAATTGGATAAAAACACATGTTTATACAAGAAGAGGTAACAGCAACTATAAAACTTATTTTTAATCAACAATACTAAGTAAAAATTAAAAATATTAAGTAAAGCATTAAAAAGTATACTAACTAATATGCCCATTGCATTTTTCAACAGATCCATCATTTATTATTCTAAAATCTTTAATAAAACCATCAGCAGAATCATACCATGGATCTGCAGCAAATAAAAAAGGGTTTTGAAAAGATTGTGGCAATGTATTTTCAACGCTTTTAATAATGTTTCCATTAAAATTTACTGAATATGTGTAAACTCCAGCAACACGAATTTGTGATATGCGTATACTTGACCACGTATTGAGTGGTAGTGAATTGATTAAAGTTATGTAATCACGATAACCATTGACAGGAGAAAATATCTGCAATGTTCCTGGAGCTGAAAACCATACACCAGGATTTCTATCACCGTACTGTAAAAGGTCATTTCCCAGGGTCAAATGAATAACATTTTTAGCCCCATGTGAGTATGATCTGGGCTTAAACTTGAAAGAAATTGAATATGCATTCTCTAACCATGGCAATCTTGCAATCAAGTTATTCTTAGTTAACGGTTGCTCATTGGTTTTAAGAAAAATTTCTACAAAAAAAAAATTATTAAAGTGATAAGTTATAAATTTTTTTTTTAATCTAATATTTTTTTAAGTTGCTAAAATATTCATCATTCCTTTTTTTTTTCACAAATATACTTCCAAAAAGAAGAAAACCAACATTTAAGTTACTAAAAAGTAAAGAAAAAAGTTATGTAAAGTCAGGAGATAAGTCCAAATATTGATGCTTAAGGAAAAGAAAACCTATATAAATAAATTTTTTAAGCATAAAGAAAATTTACAGTAAACAAATAAAAATAATGAGTCTTAAAAAGATTGAACAATAGAGATATTTTTAAAAGCTAGAAAATTTGTGTGATAGATATATGTGAAAACTTATGTGCATAATTGGATTGTAAGCAACAAAGGAATTTTGATATAAAATTGTTTATTTTTTGCTATTATTAACAGTAAATAAATATAAAACTTATAAAGTCATTCAGCAAAGTTTTATATCCATTTACTGTATCATAAAAGATTTTAATACCGAATTTAATGCTAGGGGTCGTCCATAAAGTATGAACGTTTTTTTTTCCGTTGCCTCCCCCTCTCCTTTCCCCTGCATTTGCAATACGCTTTTTTGAGTACCCTCCACCTCCCTATAAGTACCTACACCTTTAACCTATTTATCTAAGATTTTATGATTACTTTTTTTAACTTAGAGTCTCCTTTCATATATAATCAACCCACTGCCCTCCCATCTCATATCCGCCATCTGCAGACCCCTCTTCCCCTCCGAGCGTACGTGCTTTATGGACGACCCCTACTGCTCATGCTGCCGTTACTCATTCGTCTTAGCATAGAACTCACGAAAACCTTTACACCCAAGTTAATGATGAGAAAGAGTTACAGCACTTTTTGTATAAAAAAATGTGAGCGAAAGTGTATGCACTAAATATCTAAATTATGAAAACTTCAAATTATGTAATCTAAAATTTAAATTATGTAATGTTAAAACATATATCAAGTTTTATAGTTTTACTTTTACTTTAAAATTGATTGATTTATAGCATTTATGTGTCGTTTTATAAAGTCTTTTGTTTATTAAACAGTCTTAAAACATTCATCGAACAATACTCCTTAGTGGCTAAAGTGGTTATATCCTTACGCTTCCATATTTATTTATTTTTTTAATTTTTTATTTATCTTTTAAATACAAAATAAAACATTTTCGAAGTTCTATGGTTATTTTCACTTTTATAAAGTTTTATTCTTATTAAAAAATTGCGTTGCGGCAATATATCTTTAATTTTGATTAATAGCATTAATTTGCTGTCTTATAAAGTTACTCTTTCATGGAATAAATAGTGTTAAAACTTGACAGATTAGTGTGCCTTATTTGCCGAAGTGGTTAGCTTACTGCGCTTCTAAAGTAAAACGCGAGGGTTCAAATCCTGTCGCTTGCACATCAATTTTTTTTTTAATCTTTTCCAAATTTCTAAAATACAAAATGAATCATTTCTATTGATGTTATATACATAACATATACATAAAAAAGTTCTATTGATGTTAAATACAGTAATTCATAGTGAAAATGATGCAGGGTAGTATAAAACGTGTTTTCGTAACATTACTTTCACAAAACTTTTCTGAAAATAAACAACAGTGTATTAAAGAGCATATCTTTTAATATTATTATTGCAACAAAAAAAAAGAAATAAATTTAAAAACGATTATATTATTTTTTTATTAAACAAACATAAGCTAAACAAAAACCACATCACAGTGAAAATGATGCAGTCAAAAAAATACAAAACAAAATCATAAATAAACAAAATTAACAGGTGGGATTTCCTTTGGACTTAGTTACTTTTTTTTTTTTTTTTTTTTTTTTTTTTTTTTTTTTTTTTTTTTTTTTCTTTCTCTGTTTTAATATAATATAAGATTTTACAACTTCGTAATATAAAATTTCAATAAATAAAATAAGTAAAACAGATAGGGGCTCAAAGAAGATGAGGATGACAGTACGTTATCGCAATCTTTTCATAGAGCCCCTATAACAAGATTTCAAAAAAATATCGTAATATGTTAATGCGTAATAAAATTTCAATAAAATATCGTAATAAAACGCGTAATTCGCTAATAAAATTGATAAGCAACCAACAAAAGTAGAAATAAAACAAAAACAGATTTATGAGAAATTATTCAAAGTATGATTAACCAAAAACATTTCTTATATTTTAAAAATTTCTTTTTTTGTTAAAAACTTGAAGGAACTTAACGAATTTACCGTGCCTTTGAATCCTTTTTGAAAAGTATTCCATACTTTTGGACCTCGATATAGAATGCTGTACTCTGAATATTTGTTTATTATCCGAGGCAGTTTATATGTGTTGGACATATTCGCTCTAAGATTATAGCTATCATTTTTATTTATTTTAAACTTGTTATTAAAGCTTATAGGAGAGATATTGTGATTATAACGATACATGAAAATTAAATGCTGGTAGATATTAATTTCAAACACATTCATCATTTTCATATCTTTCATTAAGGGCTTAGCGTGTTCACGCCTATTTTTTGAGTAAATGATTCTGCAGGCATGTTTTTGTAGACTATAAATTTTTTTAATCTTTGCCGCTTGAGTACTTGCCCATGAAATGTTTGCATAGCTGATGAAGCTATGAATTAGCCCAAAGTAGATTAATTTAAGACTATTTTTATTGACGTAGGAGCGAACTCGATACATCAAACCTATTATTTTGGTGATTTTTGACTGGATATATATTATATGTGGAAGCCAGGATAATTTTTCATCAACAATGATTCCTAAGAATTTTATATTGGATTGCTTATTTACTAGTTTATCATTTAGAGATAGGTTAGGCAACTTGAGAGGAAGATTTTCTTCTTGTGTTTTTTTGTGAAATAGTATATACTTTGTTTTCTCAGCGTTAAGTGAGAGTTTGTTTGCCTTAAACCAGTTGTTTACTTTACACAGTTCAATATTCATGTCTGCATATAATTTCTTGATATCATTGTTGGTGAGAAATAAGTTTGTGTCATCTGCAAACATGACCGAGTTCATTTTTAAAGATGCATTACAAAAGTCATTTATATATATTAGAAAAAGAAGTGGACCAAGAATCGATCCTTGCGGGACTCCACATATGACATTTAATACTCCAGATTGGACATTATTTACATATTGTTTTCTGTTTGTAAGATAGCTTTTAATCCAATAATAACTTTTATTTATTATTCCGTAGTGCCTTAATTTATCTAATAGAATGCAATGGTCCACTGTATCGAATGCTTTTGATAAATCAAGAAACACTCCTAAAGTAAATTTATTATTTTCAAAACCATTAGTTATTTGATTTACTATTTCAATGATTGCATGCTCTGTAGAGAGATTTTTTTGAAAGCCAAACTGATTTGGGTAAAAAAAATTGTTTTTAATGAAGTAATCATAGATTCTATTATAAACTACACGTTCGAAGAGTTTTGAAAATACAGAAAGTATTGATATAGGCCTGTAGTTTGTAATGTCAGAATGATCATTACATTTGTATAATGGAATTACTTTTGCCAATTTAAGTACATCCGGAAATATCCCAGAATTTAATGAGAGCTTAAGTATATGAAACAGGGGTCTATTAAGACTGTGTTTGTTTGCAATAACTATATCACTAGATATCTCATCAAATCCTGGAGCCTTTTTTTTTTTTAAGGAGGCAAAGGCTGCCTCTAATTCTTCATAGCCTAATTCATAATCAAGCATGGTAACGTTATTCGTGTTTTTAAGATAGGTTTTAAAGGATACAGATGTTGGTACAATTTTATTTACAAGATTTGGACCAATATTTGTAAAATATTTATTGAATTCTTCTGAAATTAGTTTTTGACAAAATATATCGTTATTTTCAATAACAATTCGTTTAGGAAGAGAAGGTGAATTTAGTTTTTCTCTTCCCATTAAGAGATTAATGATGGACCATGTTTTTTTGCTATCAAATTTGCATTTGTTAATTTGATTACTGTAATATTTTTTTTTTGCATTTTTAATGAGATCTTGGTAAAAAAATTTATAATTTTTGTAATTTTTTTCATTATCATTGTTTCTATTTTTCAAAAATTTATTGTAAAGTTTTTGCTTTTTTTTTGAGCACTTTAATAACGATTTATCCATCCACGGATTAGCAATTGCTTTTGACTTAATTGTTATTATCTCTTTTGGACAGGTTTCATTAAAGTACTCCAAAAATGTACTTAAAAAGGCATTGTAAGCTTCATTAGTATCTTTACATTTATATACGTTGTTCCATGTTTCTTGTTTTAGTCTACTTGTTAATTTATTAGTGTTACTCAATTTTAAATTTCGTTTTTTTAAATGTATAATTTTTGAATGACAATCAGACATAGATTTAAAGTTTTTTATTTTTATGAATATCGGGAAATGATCGCTAATATCTGTCAAAAATATACCGGTTTCAAATGTCGTTTCTAAATAATTATTGATAAAAATATTGTCTATTGCTGTTGCAGAGGTTTTTGTTACTCGCGTTGGTTTATTAATAGTTGACAAGACATTAAATTTAAAAAGCATATCAAAAAAAGATTTTATTTTTGGAAATTTTGTGTTAGAAAGAGCATCAAGATTTATGTCACCAGTTATATATAATGTCTTATTTTCTTTATTTATTTTCATAATCGTATTTTTGATAAAAGTTTCGAAATTTTTTATTTTTCCACTCGGTGGACGATAAACACATCCAACTAAAATGTTTCGGTATTTTTTATTAATAATTTCAATGAAAAGGCTTTCATAATTATCATTTGAAAAGCATAGTATATTTTTTATCTTGAAAGCATATTTTTCTAAGACATAAATTCCTAATCCTCCTCCTTTTTTCCCATTTCCTCTTGATTGACTTATTAGTTTATAAAATGGTAATATATAATTAGAATTTAATTCAAGAGAACTTTCTGTATCATGCCAAGTCTCTGAAATAGATATGATGTCGAACGTGTAGTTTAAAATATTTAAAAATTCTTTAAGTTTATCAAAATTTTGCTGCATGCTTCTAATGTTTATGTGTAATACAGAAAATGAGCCATCATCTGCTATTACTTTAAATTCAAAAGGATCAATATACGGTGTGTTAATTAAGTTCATTTGAGTTTCTTGAAAAATATTTATATTTTCTTCTGATAGGTTATTTATAAAGTTGTCCTCAAAAAAGTCTAAATTTAAATTGTGAAAATCTAATTTCTGTGGAAAAAGCGCTGCCATTTTTTAAAAATGTATAATTTAAAAATATTTAATATAATTAAAAACGAAAATACTCAAAACGCTTACTCGTTTACGCATGTCGGAATAACATCTGTGTTGCGGGTGTTTTCTCGAAATTCGTGAACAATCAGTTTGTTGTAAACAACTTTTGCAAAATAGCCATTTTGACGATGTATCTTCGCCTGATCAAAAAGTTCCTTTCGAATTTTTCGCGTGGTAAAACTAAAATCTTCGTTTAGAAAGATATTAGTTCCTTTTAATTTTCTTGCTCTTTCCAAAATTGTTTTTTTGTCCTCGTAATCCCGGAGCTTCAAGACAATTGTTCGCTCTCGTTTATCATTAGCTACTCCCACTCGATGAGCCCGATCAATTATAATTTCTTTTTCAATACCAAGATTATCTTTAAATAGTTGCTTTACCTTTTTTTTTGTGATTTCCCAATTCTTTTCTTCATTATTTTCAACGACCCCGTCAATTCTTAAATTGTTTCTTCTGTTACGGTCTTCAATATCAACGCTTTTTAATTTTAACTCAATATTGTCAGAAGATATTTTACCCTGCATTTTTCGTACATTTGATAAATCGTCGTGAACTTTATTAATTTTTTCCTCAACTGCTCTAGCTTTATCGTTAAATACATCGCCAACAAAATTTAATCCAGATTTCATTTCGTCGAGTTCTCGCCGAACTTCTTTAAAACTAGATTGAAAGTTATCAAACCTCTCATTTATGTTCGATAATGCTTCATGAAAAAAAGACAAAATTGTTTCTTTTTGAATATTTAGTAGCTCTCTCATCATAGCAATCGAAACTAACTCTTCTGATTTAGACATATCAACTTTTATTTAACGAATTAAAAAAAATTTCAAAAAATATTTAACTGTAAGAAAACGCGTCTGTTCACCACGATGTTCGCCACGCAAAAAAAAAAAAAAAAAAAAAAAAAAAAAAAAAAAAAAAAAAAAAACTAATTCTAGCCTATTAGGAATTGGTTCCACCAATTTGTTTGTATATTTTGGGGTTATTTTATTCCACTCTTCCAGCAATTCATGTTTGAAATTTTTATTTTTTATGGTATGTTTACGAATTTCTAAGTTTAGTTTATGCCACAAATTTTCAACCGTATTTATATCAAGAGACTGTGGCGAAATTTTATTACTTTAGAACAATTGTACAATAACCACTTTCGCACTATATGTGATGTATTTTTGGGATCGTTGTCCTGGTAAAACACAAAACTATCTTTTATGTCCAATTTTTAGACACTGGTTGTGAAGTTTTCTTTTAAAATGTTTAAGTACATTATTTTGTCCATATTGCCTTTGATAAAATGTAAATTGCTCACCCCATAAGCATATATATACATAAGCTGAGCAACAACCCCACACCAATACATGACCACCACCATGTTTTACGGTTGTTCTTAAATGTTAAGTTTTCATCTATTCATTCGCTCTTCGCCATACATTTACGACGAAGAATTAAACATTCTTCCAGAAGTTAAAATCTTTGTTTTTGTGATCATTGGCAAACTCGAGAAAATTTTTTTTATTTTGTTTTTTCTTAAAACTCTACGGATTGTTTTCGGATTCACACTTTTTCCAAATTGTTTTTTTACCTCAATGGCAAGCTTTAGTGCACTTAAGGTGGTAGTACCCTTTAAGAGGAAAAAAATTTGAAACTTGATATTTTTTAGAAATATTTATGTTTTTCTGAAATGTTAAATTAAATTATTTCAAAAAATAACAAAATTAATTTTTTTTAGCCCCTGCTTGGTAATTATGCGCATAAATTAGCAAAATTTAGGCAAAAAAATTGACCTTTTTTTAACAAGAATATCTAGGTAACCATTCGTGTTTTACAAACCAAACTTTATAAGTAGTTTATATTTGTTCAAAAAATGTGCTGAATTAAAAATTATACAATAAACAACATTTAATAACTTTAAAATCATTAAATTCTATCAATAAAAAGAAAAAAGTATAAGTACAGCTTGTTATAATTCAAAATTTAAAACTTTAACATAAAAAAGTTGATTTTCTTTGGTTCAGCACATCACAAATACACTAAAGAATAATTGTTGAAAATTTGAAAAAATTTCATTGAGCGGTTAAAAAGTTATCCTTGTTAAAAAATTAAAAAATGCACAAAAAGTTAATCGCAAGAAAAACGCAATTTAAAAAAATACTAAAAGTATATTAGGTTTTTTACACAATAAAAACCACCGCTACTGTATGCAATATCTTCTGCTTTATTATGTTGGTCAATAAAACCTTTCTAAGAAACAATTTAGTGATAAGCACAAAAAAAAACTATAAAAATTAGACTTGTATTTTTCAAGATATTGCAAGAAATATATCTCTAAGGCCCGTTGCTAAGGCGCTATATGATACAGTACCTAATCTATTCAGGCCTTTTAACTTATTTTTTTTTAACTTTTTTTTTATTATTATAAGAGTAGACATAATAAATAAATAAAAATTGTAAAAATTTAAATTTTGAAAAAAAAAAAATTTCAGCCGGTTTTTCGGGGTACTACCACCTTAAACATGGATTATCTCGCGAAGTTTGGACAATCCAACGTTCTTCTCTTATTGTAAAACTTCTTTTTGGACTTATTTTCACTTTGTTTTTTATTCTGTTTTTATTTTGATAACTTTCTATAACATATTGTACTGTTGACACACTTTTATTAACAATTTTTGCAATTTCTCGTTGACCTTTTTTATTTTGAAAATGACAAAGGATTAATTATCTTTCTTCCTCATTTTAATTTTTGCATTTTAAAGCACACACAAATTAATTACCAAACAGAATAATAATTAACAATATTAATAATAACTTGACAGATGTTATACTAAAACAAAACAATGTAATTGCGGTTAGTTACTTCCGATTTTTGAGAGATATAAATATAATTACATCATTTTCACTGTGATATGTTTTTTACAATAAACAATTTGTTTTGTATTATTGTTTTGAAACTTATTTTAATCAACATAAAAACAAATGTCTAATATAAAAGTTATACTACAATGTATATTTTACTTAGAATAACATTTTCAAAAATTATGTTAAAATAATGTTAAATCACGAAAATGTATCTTATACTATGCTGCATCATTTTCCCTGTGAGCCACTGTACATAACATATATATAAAAAAATTATATTGATGTTATATACATAAAATATACATTAAAAGGTTCTATTGATGTTATATACATAGCATAGAGAAGGTTTGGTCATCTGCAAAGTGTTGGTCATTTATATAAATAAGAAACAGCAAATGGTCAAGGACAGATTAGTGAGAAACACCTACTTTGATATCGTTTAGGTTTGAGCTGACCCCACTAATCGATACTTATTAAGTTCTATTAGTAAGGAAAAGTTTGAACCAGGAGTTTGAAACTCCTCTAATACTCTCTAAAGTAGAATGTCAACACCTACAGTGTCAAATCCCTTTTGAAGGTCAATAAAAATACCACATCCAAACATTCCTTTATCCAGAGAATCTTTAATTTTTTCTCTTAGACTTAGTAAAGCAAGTGATGTAGAGAAATTTGTTCGAAAACCAAATTGTAATTCAAAAAACAGTTTATTTTCATTGAAGAATTTGTATAGGCGGTTAAAAATTAGCCTTTCAAGCATTTTATCAATGTTGGAGAGGAAGAAAATTGGCCCATAGTTTGACATTAATAGTTTCGAATCAGTTTTAAAAATAGGTATAACTTTGGCAGTTTTTAGGTTTTCTGGGAAAATACCACTTGAGAACGAGATATCAAAAATATTAGAAAGAATTCTTGAAAGTTCCGTTTTTAATAGTTTTAGAATTTTAACTGGCAGACTGTTTGGCCCAGAAGCTTTATTTGCATCTAAAGAAATGATAATTTTTGAAATTTCATGTGCCTCAATACAGTAGGTCTTATAAAGAAAACTTTTTGAGAAGGATTTGATAAGTAATATGTAAAATGATTCATGGATGAAGGAATCGTTGCCTGGACATCTTTACCAATATAAGTAAAGTAGTTGATGAAAGCATTACAAATATCAAAGGGGTTTGTTATTGTTTTATTGTTATGTGTTACATTTGGAGTTATTTGAGAGTTACTTTTAATATTAATAATGTTTAATACCTTTCCAGGTTGCTTTTATATTTTTTATGTTTTCAGTAAAATAATTATCATAGTATTTTTTTTTGCTTTCTTTAATTTTGGATTGGAAGTTGTTACGCAATATTTTTTGCTCATTATGAAATATGGTTTTATTTGTTGATTTTTAGACCTAATATATTTTTTAAAGAGGTTAAAGAGTTTTTGTGTTGTATAGAGTGCTTGAGTTCATCTGATATTCATGGTTTAGTCTTAAATTTAATATTTTGTTAAGCTTTTTAAAAAGCGCATGGATATCAAGCAGTAGAATAATGTTGTAGTATTCTCAAGAGACTGAGTACAATTACCAGGGTATATTTTTGGTTCTCTGTCTAAACTAAGATTGTGAAAATCGTTTCTAAATGCAACTTCATTAAACCTTTTCCAGTTTCTTTCCTGGATCAAGAGTTTTTTATTAGGTGGTGATTTAAGAACCCTCCTGTTTTTTTCTATCTTTCTTTTCCCTGAGGCCACAAGCTCTGCCAAAACCGTTTTGTCATTAGATATGCGAAACTTTGTTAAAAATAACTGTCTCACAGATTCTTCATGGCTTTTTGATGATTCGGGCTTCTCAATTTTGGAGACACCTTTTGTAAAATTTGAACAACTTTTTCGCCGAGCGCTCTAAGAACAGTCTACTCTTTCATTGCTGAAAAGCCAGCAGACAAAACAAAACATGGCGTTAACTTGTGGGGAATAAATCAACCAGTGACGATTATGTTCCTCTTCTCGTAAACCTTTTCTTTTTGTACCACGTTGTGCTGATGTATCTTCCCTTGTCATCTTTTGCGAAATCATTAAAAGTATCACAGAGTCCTGGCTTACACGGCCCTTATTGTAGTAAATCTCGAATAACTGCAGGTGTGATGCTTTCATTACAAAATAAGTGAGGGTCTGTTGGGTAGCTTACTTGGAAATTATCAATGGGCTTCACCAAAGTAGCATGATCTGTGACTAAGTCACTGTTATCAGCATCACGTTGTGGTAGTATATTCGCACAATCTGTGAATGAGTCACTATTATCAGCATTATGTTGTAGTGGTATATCAGCAGGATTTGTGAGTTCTGATGAGTTACTATCATCAGCATCACGTACGAAAAAACCTTTTGATGTTTCTATAGGTTTAAATACATTTAAACACTGCCATAGTTTTTTTGAAATTTTTCCAACATTTGGCGTCTTAAAGTTTTTTATATTCATTTAAGCATTGCACTATTTTAACTAATGGCTAACTTAACAATAGATTTAAACTAAAATATAATGTTTTCAAATCGGAAAATGTTTAACAAAATATATATTAATGTTTGTTGTTAAAAAAATATATTAAACATGTATCTGTGCCTTTTACGAGGACATTGTGGCTACTTTGGCGCCTTTTTACAATTTATTATGTTATGAAATTAAACTGTAATAAAATAATGTCAATTAAAAAGGCGCTGTCGCTGAATTTCAAAAAGGCGCCACCAGCTACGAATTTTTTTATGCAGGGGGAACGAATTCTCCCCCTTAGCCTACGCCTCTATTGTTTTCGTGATGAGACCAGGGTTCCTTGGATTTGTTTGTGTCAACTGGAATATTTTATAAAATCAGTGTCTTTCTTAAATTTCTGTTTACTTGGTCATCTAATGTCTTTCGAATATGTTTTATTATCTGAGGTCAGATTGAGAGTTACTGTCGCATTTTATTATTATCATCAGTATTTTTTTGTACTGTAGATTTAATATTAGTATATGTAATTTTTAGTTTAGCAATATCGCTCGGTATTTTAGAAAAGCTTGTGTTTATTGCTTGTAGGATTTTATTTTTTGTGCTTTGATGTTTTTCATTGATATTTCTTGATTAATCAACATGAATTTAAATTTGAGATATTTTTACTGAACTTTTTTTTGTTCCTTTTTCATTTAGGAACAGTTTTTGTTTTTTAGCGATTAAAAGGCATTTTTAAAAAATGCTAATATTTTGTTTTAACATTTTTTTTACCATTAATTTTTATATTATTTTTACATTTATTTAATAATTTGGTTATTTAAACAAGTACGTGAAATTATAAAAATGCTATAACATAATCAATTGTTTTAATAAAAAGACAATATAAAAATACTGTTTATATTTCGTTTTATAAAAGCATATTGATCTACGTATTATTATAAAAGTTAGTTCATTTTTCTGCTTCTTTGTGAATAAAAATATCATCAAATATGAAAATTGTGACAAGCACAATACATACATAGATAGATACATACATAGATAGATACATACATAGATAGATACATACATACATACATACATACATACATACATACATACATACATACATACATACATACATACATACATACATACATACATACATACATACATACATACATATATACATATATGTATATATATATATATATATATATATATATATATATATATATATATATATATATATATATATATATGTTGTTTTTTTATTTAGTTTTTTTTAAATTGGTGCACCGGCATACTAGAAGTAAGATGGCGTAAATTTATAAAATCAACTAAACCCACGTGTCAAAGAATGATCATTCTATCTATATAAAAATTAAAATTCACAATGTTGATTAATCAAAAAATACCAATGAAAAACATCAAAGCACTTTAAGATGCACAAAAAATAAAATCCTACAAGCAATAAACACAAGTCATTCTATATATATATATATATATATATATATATATATATATATATATATATATATATATATATATATATATATATATTATATATATATATATATATATATATATATATATATATATATATATATATATATATATATATATATATATATATATATATATATATATATATATATAGGAGTCAGAAGCTCTTGATATTGTTTGTGGAGTACCACAGTGATCAATCTTGGGAACTGTATTATTTTTAATATATTAATGATATGAATAAAGCTTCTCATAAAATATCGTCAATTATGTATGCAGACGATACAAATTTGTTCTACAACAACTCTGATGTAAAAATATCGTTCGAAACAATGACCACTGAACTAGAAAGCTTTAACCAATGGTTTATAGCTAATAAGTTATCATTAAATTGTGAAAAAACAAGTTTTACTCTTTTCCATAAAATAAGACAATCAACTAATCTTCCCTTAAAGTTGCCAAACTGTCAATCAATAAAAATGAAATAAATTGAGTAAATCAGACAAGGTTTTTGGGAGTAATATTTAATGAGAACCCATCATGGAAAAAATATATTAGTCTCATTGAAGCAAAAATACCTTCTGCTATAAGTGTATTATATAAATTTAGGGCCTTTCTTGATTATAAATCACGCAAAATGCTTTACTTCAGTCTTGCTCATTGTCATTTCTTGTACGCTAATATTGTTTGGGCAAACACATACAAAACTAAATTAATAAGATTACAGAGCCTACAAAACCACGCAAGTAAAGCAGTTAACTATTTAAAGAGATTAGAAAACCCTTTCTCTGTAATGAAATACATGAATGTGTTATATATATCAAAACTTAATTCGCTTCAAATATTAATATTTATGCATAAATACAAGAATAACTTGTTGTCAAAAGTATTTTCTGATACTTTTACGTCGGCGTTTTCGCAAAAATACAATCTTCGGTCAAATACCAACCATAACTATCACTATATAGTGATAGTTAAGGTTGGTATTTAACCGCATTGTAAATATACTAAAGTCATGTGGGCTTTAAATGTTATTGTAAAGGGGCTCTATGAAAAATGATCTGCTATAAGAAAAAAAATTCATGATTTTCATTTTCGTTATATTCTTATCTACTTTTTTCCTCGACTTATATCAATTTTGGTAGTGAAAAATAACAAACGCCCTAAAAATATGAAAACAAAAACAGTAAAGTATTTAGGTATATTAATTTTTTTTGAATAATTTTCTTTTTTTAATATTCCATTTTTTTAGCTTATTTTTATTATATTTGGGATAATAATAAATTATTAAACCGTTCTGTAAAAAGCGCAAATATTCTTTCGATAACCAACATTTCAAAACTAATGCATACGAGAGAAAATTATTTCTCTATGCAAACACTGGGTATCAAAACTCAAATATTCTTTAATCAAAAATATTTGTAAAAACTCCCACTCATTACTTTTTAGCCAGGCAAATAAACACAAATAGGGTTGACCTTTGTTGGAAATGAATTTTTTAAACGAAAAAATAAATTTCAAAATATCGTACCTCTTTACGAAGATGAAAATATATTTGCAATAAAATTACAAAAAAATACCAATATTATTGTAATTGGTATATATTTAACCTCATCACAAAACAATCAGTTGTCATTGGAAAAATATGCAAGTCAATTAGATATGCATAAAAGGAATTATGAATATTCATGAGGGTATTGGTGAGATAATTATACTTGGAGATTTCCAATCATTTCCTTACGGAATATACGGTCTATCTATCTAGAAACAAGAGAAACAATTTGTCTAAGGTTTTATTGGAACTTATTGATTCAAATGAATAAGAATTAGTCGACATAACTAAAGGTTCTGATCCTACAATCACATATCGGCATCTCACATTGCCAAACTCTTCTTACATTGATCATATAGCTGTATCAAAGTATACATCACTTCTCTTTTATAAATGCATTATTATGCCTCCTTTCTTTCAAAATGTTAGTGATCATTTACCACTATTGATTTCAATTGGACTTGAAGGTCAACATCATCAAGAAAATGTAAATAGTATAACAGAGGACTATAGCGTTCCAAGATATGTCTGGAACAATTATGATTTTATAAACTTATATAATAATCACTTAAATTCGAGTTTCATTAATCTTAACCTTATTGGTAATTTCAACAATGAATTTATCCAAATCTATACAACTATAACTAACAGTGCAACATCGGCTCTTCGAGAACACCTAAAGTTGAAGAAACAATCTATACATTCAAAATCCTAATAAACTCGTGAATTAACTTGAAGTAAAAAAATTCTTCAATTTCGTTTTCAAAAATGGAGTGAAGCGGGATTCGCAAAAGACTCGATTTCTTCTATCCTTAATCGCTACCTATTTGATCGGAAGAATTTCCACAAGTCGTCAAATCAGCCCAAAATAATACACTATATCAACAATAGACTATATCAACAATACATAAATATTAAAAAGACTTAAAAACTCTAACGCAAAAAACTTCTGGAATACTTTTAGGTGTATAAAAAAGGATTCAAATTCAAAACTTTTTACTATTAACAATAAAAAAGATAAAGAATCCATCACCGCAGAGTTTGCTACTATTTTTGAAAACGGTTAAACACTGAGAGAATAACTAATGGGTTTACTAATCTTCGAATTCCATTATGCAAAAATCCTGATGAGATATTAATTACTGATGAAAATATTAAAAGTTATTTCTCGTCTAAAATCAAATAAATGCCAGGATCATTACAAAATCTCTGCAGAATGTTTAAAACATTCCAATGTGACGTACTAACACAATGGTTAAAAAAATTATTTCACTTTTCAATTAATCACAGATGAACCCCTACATCAATGCCAATGTCAAATATTATACCTCTACTTAAATCCTTTAAAAATCACTTACCGATCCAATTACCGCGGTATCAGCATTATTTAAAAATTTACTAAACGTTTAGAATACCTTATCTTACTCATATGACAGGAGATAAAAGAAACTCATCAACTTCAATTTGGTTTTAATAATGAAAGCTCAACTCTCCATGCTGAATTTGTTGTAAGCGAAACAATTAAACTAGCGCAACCGCTCACCTACTTATTTATGTTCACTAGATGCTGAAAAGGCTTTTGACAGCTGTAACCGGGATATTCTTTTTAATAAAATTTATTTTGATAAAAATCTTTCAGTCCAAATATTTAAGGCTATATCTTCTTTATACAGTAGCGGTAGTGCAACTGTCTCATACCTAAGTTCCAAATTAGTTTCATCTGATCTTAAGCAAGGAGTGAGACAAGGATCGATTCTGTCACCCTACCTATATAACATATACACCAAAAAGCTACTTAAAACTATAAAAAATGATTACATTGTTGGTACTATTATGGAAACTTGACTGGTGTTGTAGCTTATGCTGATGACATCACTCTTCTCAGCTCTATTGTCTCGGGCCTAAAAAAACTTATTACAACGTGTAACATGGAAAATACTTTAAACGACATAAAGCTTAATGCTGTCAAAACGGAACTTTTACTCTCCGGAAAAGACAAATAACTAACTGCACAATATCATTAGATGGCCATCAAATTATATCTCATAAGAAACTTAATCATCTCGGCTTTACTTGAGATACAAAAAAAATCAATTTTTGCTTTACTTAATAGAATGAATTTTGACTGTAGGGTATTAAATTCCCAGGCAACGGTGCATACTCTGTTTTAATCAGGAATCCGGTTTGCAAATCCAAGGTCTGTTATCCAATTATATAAATCATTTGCAGTTCCGATGCTAAGCCACGGTCTAGAGCTCTGTGAAAATAAAGAGTGAATAATGAAAAGACTCAATACACTTGGAAGTAACGCAGTTAAATTGCAGTTACTTGCAGTTAAATTGCAGTTACTTGCAGTTAAATTGCATTTATTTGCAGTTAAATTGCTTTTTAATGTCTCTAAGTATAGCAAAAGCTAAATTTTCTATTTAAAATTAAGGAGATGTCAAATTAAATACCATATATATTATAATTATATACCAAAACAAAATAAATCTGTTTGTCTTCCTTTTAAACAATAAAGTAACCTTTGAAATCATTAATTCTCAACTTAACTACTGTTCAGTTAAACCTTCTTTTTTAGATGATATAAAAGAATTATTTAATATTTATAAACTGAATATGAACCCCTTAATGCTGGTTAAAAAAAAGTAAAAATTAGAGACTCAGAGAATGTAATTCCTGAAGCTACTCTTCATATTTTGGTACAGGCGGTTCCATGTTGGAATGTAAAACAAAAGCGAAACGCTTTTTAAAAACACACTCGAGGAAAACATTCCTAAATGATACTTTTTTATCTCTCTTTTTTCTTAATTGTATTTCGTAACCACCCTCGTATTTATTAACCACCCTCGTAAATATATTTTACAGAGGGTGGTTAATAAAATAATAATAATAACAACAATAACAATTATAACAATAATCATTATTGTTATTATTATTATTTTATTTAGATTTTCTATTTCGTATAGTTTTCGGTTCTTTTCTTCCAGTATTGTTGTTCTATTCTCTTTAGTTTCATATAGCTTTATCCGCAAATTCTTAAAACGCTTACTATATAAAAGTCAGTTGTCTAAAAAAATTACTTTAGACGAACAAGGCTGTTAAAAATGACAGTAATAGTTTAATAATTGTAAGGAAGCAAGTTAAAAGTGACAGTAATAATTTAATAATTGTAAAGAGAGCATTACGATTAAGTTTTGGAAATTTATTGAGCAATATAAGAGAGGAGTTAGAGAGTGAGGAGTTGCCAAATTTGTAGGTTTAAAAAATAATTTAAGCGAGAGTTACGAGAGATTAAACAATATTGATGAGGAAATATTAAATAATTTAGATCAAGAGGAAATTGAAAATGACGTTTGTGAGAGTGCAAGAGTAGTTGAGTTTTATCATGTGTTGATGGCTGGAGTGACACTATAATTAAAAAGTATAAAAATAAATGAATTGGATAAAGATTCTGTTAAAAGTTTAAATCAAACTTAATGTATTTTACCTAAGTTAGAATTGCCAGTTTTTAATGAGAATCCCGTCGATTGGCAGGGTTTTTGGGACCAATTTAATTTATCAATTCATTGGCATGATGGTTTAAGTGATATAGATTGGTTTAACTTCCGAAAAAAATATTTGTCTAGCCAAGCATTGGCTACTATCTCAGGACTTTCACTTAGTTCAGAAAATTATAAAGAAGCCATTGAAATCTTGATTAACAGATACGGAATACACAAATTTTAGTTTCAGCACATATGGATTTTTTGTTAAAAATAAAGAAAATTAAAGATTTCAATGATCTAAAAGAACAAAGAAAATTTTATAATGATATAGAGAGCTGTGTACGTAATCTTAGATCCTAAAAATAGAAACAACAACTTACGGCTGTTTGTTAATTCCTATCCTTAAGGAGAAACTGCTAGATGAACTTTTAATTTTAATTTCTAGAAAATTAGCCGGAGAGTTATGGACTTTAGATAGACTTTTAAAATATTACAATGAAGAATTACAAGCTTAGGAGTGTTGTGCCAAATATATTTAAAAATCAAGTTATGAAAAAAATGAACATAAAAATTTGAATTATGATTCTTTAAACAAATACGCATAGCAAAATTATCATAATTATAGAAACAAAAGTAACTTTTATACACAAAATAAAAGAGCAAAAAATTTTGCACTGTGTATATTGTTTAGAAAACCATAAGCCTTTTCACTGTTTAAGGTAACGAATTTAGATTCAAGAATTGAAATTTTAAAACAACGTAAGATATGTTTCATCTGTTTAAAATTAGGTCATATCTCAAAATTTTGTCATTCTAACTATTCATGTTTTCAATGCAATGGGAAACACCACATTTCTATTTGTAATAAGAAGCAAATCCAAACTAGTGCAACTCTTGTAGGTGTCTCCGATAGCATTTTACTACAGACAGCAAAGACTAAGTTTTTTTCAGAGTGAGTGTGGAGTATTCAGAATATTATTTGGTAGCGGTAGTCAGAGGTCTTATGTTACTAAGGATGTTGTGAAAGATTGAAATTAAAGACAATAAGGCAAGAAGCTATAATAATAAAAACATTCGGTCAATTTAACAATTTCAGGGTTAAAAAGCTCAATGTTGTTCAACTTTAGGTAAAGCATATAAATGCTAATTTGTTTGTATATGTCGAGGCGCTATGTATGCCAGTTAATTGTAACCCTTTGCAGAGGCTAGAGCAAGGGCTGCCAACTCGCCGAAAATTTCATATATCTATGTGTAATTGGCCGAAAAATGCATTATGGAATGTCTTGCGGGACCAAATTCATATAAACAACGAAATCAGTTATTACACTAAACACTGTTTATAATATATATATACATAGATATATTACATTTTAAAATATTATTGGCTTTAGCTTTTCAGGAATCAAATTATTATTTGTAATCCCTTATATAATTAAAAATGCCAGCTTTTTGTTTAGCCATCAATTGTGTAAACAAACGTGGAAAGAATGTTGAAAACAGTGTATCTTTTTTTAGATTCCCAAAAGAAAAAAACAGGCAAGTAACTGTTCACCATATTTGATTTATCAACAAAATAAATGTATCAAAACTTTAAAGATATTTATAAAACAATGTAAATGCATAATATGATGAAAAATATTGATACATAATATGATGGAAATAACTGCAACAAATTTATAAGGTTAACTTTTTTTTAGATGCAAACTTTGGGTTCATAATTGTCGTCGTCAAGATCTTGATACAAAATCTTGTGAAGAACTTAATCTTAGTTATACGATTTGCAGTGAACATTTTGATTCATCCCAATACTATCTAGCTAACAATGGCGGTAAAAGAGCACTTGTAACTGCTGCACCAACAATTTTGAACTTTCCAAATCAACCATCTTTTGTTAAATTTAAAGAGAAAACAACCAACAAACAGAACTCGTTTACAGGATAAAATACAAAAAAAACAAGTCAGTAATACAATTGAATTTAGCGAAAGAAATAGTGTTGATACTACTGGTACAAATAATATATCAGCTGTCAAAACCAATTTTAGAAATAAATATTTGTCATCTCAAGTTAAGATTTTTCGTCTTAGAAAAAAATAAAGAACTTACAGTTAAAGAACAAAATGTTACAAAATTGTGATGGTTCAATAGAACACATTATAAATTTATCTAAAAAAATTTTAACTACTACCCAGCTACAATTTTTTGAATGTCAATTACTTATGAATAATCGCATTAAAAAAGGAAAACGTTGGACTGTTAAAGATAAACTGTTAGCCTTGAGGATTATGAATCACAGTCCACAAACTTTTAAAATGCTAAGAAGGGTTTTTTAATTGCCTGCTAGAAGCACTATTTTAATGTTTCTAAAAAAATCTTTAGGGACCCTAGTATCTGGGTTTTCAAATAAGGTTATGGCCTTATTAAAAATGAGAGTTGAAACCATGACAAAATTAGAAAGTAACTGTAGCCTTATTTTTGATGAAATGTCTTTAAAGCAACATCTGGATTATGACAAAAAAAGTGACAAGGTCGTTGGAACTCAATCGAATGATAAACCAGTGAACCAAGTACTTGTATTGATGGTTCGAGGGTTATCAACAAAATGGAAACAACCAATTGCTTATTTTTATAGTAATAATGCCATGAGTTCAACTAATTTAGCTAAGATCTTAAATAACGCTATGGTTCATCTACATGCAATAGGTTTAGCTGTAAGATGTCTTGTTTTTGATCAAAGCTCAACTAATATTAGAGCTATTAAATTTCTAGGATTTTCATTATTAAATCAACAAATTTTACATCCAACTACAAGAGCAAAGGTATATATAATATTTGATCCACCACATCTCCTAAAAAGGAGAAATCAGAAATAATTTATTACAACATGACATTATGTCTGATGGTAAAATAATCTTGTGGAAGCATCTGCAAGAGCTCTATAATTTGGAAAAGGTTAATGCTATCCGCCTTGCTTCAAAATTGACAGATTTTCATTTAGATCCAGGATCACAATAAGCCATGCGGGTAAAGTTGGCAACACAAATTTTTAGTAGTCAAGTTAGTACTGCTTTGAATGTATATGCTTCTACAAAACTATTGCCTGAAAAAGTTTTGTCTACATCCTTTTTTATTAAAAATATGGATATTTTATTTGACATAATGAATTCTCGTAAACTAATAGCAGATAAACCAACACGATCTGCTTTAACTTTAAATAATAAGTTTATTCAACAGCTTGAAGATTTGAGAGTTTGGATTAAGGGGTGGTATTTTTGCGGTGCTCGTAGCCAAAAAGGTATATCCAGTCATTGGGGTTTAGATGTTTCTATTTCTAATATTCTTCGTCTCACAAACGAATTGCTTCACGAGGATTTCTTTCATGTTTGCACAGCTCAGTTTAATCAAGACTGTTTAGAAAATTTTTTTGTATTAATACAAAGCAAAGGAGGTTGGAATGACAGACCAATAGCATTGCAATTTAAATCAGTATATCAAAATGCTTTAGTACTCATTTCAATAGAGCAATCTAATTCTAACAGTAATTGTCTCCCAGAATCAGATTTTTTGGTTGCAGTTACCGTAGATTCAATTACCAACAAAGTATTTAAGAACCAAATTTCTACAAATTTAAACAGCTATCTTCATTATTATCAAAAATTACAACCTTGTATTTTACCAAATGTTTCAAGTGATTCACTTTCGCAGTCAGTTAATCAAGTTTTAAAATCGATTGCAGAATATTTAATAAAGAAAGTTCAAATTTGTCAAAAATGTGTCCAAGTTCTAAGTGTCACATCAAGTGGAAGTAACTTATTTAATACTGATTCTTTTTTAGAAAACTTGCTTCAAGATATGGAAACTGTTTTTATTTTACAAATCAAAATTCTACTTACTAAAAGAAACATTATACAACAAGTTATTAATGAAATAAAAAATCATTGCAATTTTAGATTTCTTTTTGATGAACATGTTGATCATGCCTTTCTCTTGAAAGAAAGTTTAATTAGAAGCTTTGTCATTATGAGAATGTCTTATTTTATACGCTTTTATAATCGAGATATACAACCACGAAACAAGGCATGTAAAAAAAAGTTGGGTCGTATTATCCATGGATAATGCTTGCATTAATGCTTGTGATAATGCAATTATAGATCCATGCTTACTTTTTATATTAAATAGAATGATTTTATTTTATTAATAAAAGATATTTCTTATTAAAAATAGTGTTTTTTTCTCTCAGCATCATTTATTAATTTAGAATCTAAATAAGAATATATTTAAACGAATAAGGTGATAACAATGCTTTTAAATAGCAGTTTTGCAATTTTTATCACTATCATAAATATATTCATGTTAAGTTAATAATGTTATACAAGTAAATTTATGAATAAGTTAGCAATATCAAAAGTTTAGTTTCTAAAGGAGTTTTTTTCAAGCTGCCTAATATGATTGTTACTTAAAATTATGTTATTAAAATTCATTAAGTTTGCGTATTAAGATTATTTTGGTCCCGCTAGACATCCCACAATGCTTTGCGAATAAAAATACACTATTTTGTCGGAAGTTGGCAGCCCTTGGGCTAAAGATACCTCGAGCGTGTAAAAATTACCCACCACGGTCGTTTAGACTTTAGAAATAAGTGGAAAGTTATTATACACAAGCGCAGTAGAGTTAAAAATAATTTAAAATTTTAAAAATGGCTGCGGATGCAACGTTTTTAAAAACTTATCACTGACAAAGAGTAACTTGATTAATTTTTGATAAATAGGCTTTTAACTATTTTTTTAAATGAAACTATTGTGAAAATAACTTGCAGCTGTACTAAGAAATGTTTAAAATAAAATACAAGACCTCTGAATGTGAATAAAATCTACTTACAGCTAAAGCTACTTTCACTGTTTTTGTTTATAATCTTTAAACCTTTTTTAGAAAAATTTTGAGCGTAGAAATTTTTAAATTTTTATTTATTCAGCAAGATGAACCTTTTATCGTTTTTGCATTTTTGGCTTATATGAGGATTCAATTTTTTTTGCAGGGTTAAAATAAAATCTTAATCGTTAACTTTTTGTAACCTGTTGCTACGGCACTCCTTTCCGATGTGTATATATATATATTTATATATATATATATATATATTTATATATATATATATATTTATATATATGTATATATTTATGAATATATATAAACTAGTAAAAACACATCTATTTTTTGATTACTTCAATCAAAAATTAGATGAGTGTTTTTACTAATTTATTATTGCTCAGTTCTTTTAGAACATTGAGCACTCTGTTTGTAGAATACACTAACATAATTTTTATATATATATATATATATATATATATAAATTTTATATATATATATATATAAATTTTATATATATATATATAAATTTTATTTATATAAATTTATATATAAATATATAATTTAATATATATAAATATAAATTTTTTTCTATAAATTGAATTTTTTTTGAGATTTAGTAACTCTTCCTGATGATCCAACAATGGTGAAACTTCAAGTCGAAGATAAAAGTTAGATAGGTGTTTTTTACTAATTAATTATTGCTCTGTTCTTTAAGAACATTGAGTACTCTATTTGTAAAATACACTAACATAATTTACATATATATATATATATATATATATATATATATATATATAGATATATATATATATATATATATATATATATATATATATATGTATATATATATAATAATAGTAATAATAATAAGAGATTAAAGTGCCATTATTTACAACAGTCACAATAGTGATGAAATAATTCAGAAGCACTAAAACAAGTTAGCTATGAGTTTGAAAAAGTGTTTATAAAAAGTTCATATTTTAGTCTTTTTTTAAATGTTTCTAAAGAGGTTGAGTTTCGCGTGTTCATAGATAAACCATTCCAAATTCGAGGTGCAGTCATACAAAAAGAATTTGAGCCCAGAGAAGTTTTTTGTTGACGACGTGTAAGTTGACAACTGTCTAATGATCTAGTGATTTATTTTGAAGTTCGGACTTCTAGGAGTTCAAATAAATATGCAGGAGATTTAGATAATACAATTTTATATGTGATATTATATATATATATATATATATATATATATATATATATATATATATATATATATAATATATATATATATATATATATATATATATATATATATATATATATATACATATATATAAAGAGATCTTGAAAAGAGTATAAATATATAGGAATTGGTTGATAAATATGGATGAATTACTAGGATTTGTAAAAAAAAAATATTTTTATAATTGTATATATATATACCATTTTTTAAATATTCTAATATTAAATAAAATGGAACATCACAACAAAAATATTAAACTCCTTTGCAGAGTTTGTAGACAGTTACTTGGTAAAAAGCATTATTTTATAGGAGAAATTCTCCTATAAAATAGGAGAAAGTAAAACTAGAGAAGCTGTTTCATGTTGAAATTGCAGATTTGGAAATTGACCATCCTCCAAAAATGTGTAAAAAATGTTATTGTACAATAAACAATGTGCTGTCAAGAAAAACATCAACTACCCTTGGTCTCTGTACTAAATGGAAACCACACTGTGATGACAGTTTTACTTGCCAATCAGTAAAAGCTTAGAAAAGGTTTAGTAGTTTCTAAACAACAATCTAGAAATAAAGCAAGATGTAGTGGCCGCCAAAAAAATGATTCAAAAATGTGGACATTTGCAATGTTACCATAAAAGAAGCAATAACCATAATACATGATGAAGACATAGATATATCAGAGCTAAATAATGAGTTAAATCCTCATTTGCAACATTGCTTATGTAATATATGCGGTAAAATTCCAAAGCAACCTTCAACTTTAAAAAAATCCAAGCATCTTTCTGCCTTTTTTTGCATTGTAGAAAATATAAAGTTAAAGCCAATTAGTAAAGCAATATGTCCTCAATGCCAAGAACATTTATTATATAAAGATTTATTAACAAGTAACAAAACAAATTCTCTCTAAAATGTTGACTTTTGCATGTATTTTATGCCAGATAAAACTTAATATAATTCAAGAAAATGAAATCTATAAAAATCATTAAGACATATATACTAAAAAGGCCACATTTTTGCCATTAACATTGCCATTGTCATCATTAGCAGTGTCACAAACAACTTATTTAAAACCATATTCATCTAAAACCAACATATCAAATGTTTTAAAACTAACAAAAGACAGTGTAATTCCAAGAATAGTTGAAAACTATATATATATGTGTATATATATATATATATATATATATATATATATATATATATATATATATATATATATATATATATATATATATATATATATATATTATGTATATAAATTATGAATATATATATATATATATAAATATATATATATATATATATATATATATATATATATATATATATATATATATATATATATATATATATATATATATATATATATGTATATATATATGAAGACCTCAGTGGAAAAATCAGCGTTGTCACATTTAAAAAGTATTGAGAAAGTATTTGTTGATCATTAATAAATGTCTTTATTTAAAGCAAAGAAAAAAAAATTTTTGTATAAAAAATTACAAAATGTTTTGTTTTTGAATAAATTTTAAATAAAATAATTATAATATAAATTCTTTTAAATTGCTTAGTTTCATTTGCTTTAAATTAAGACTTTTATTAATGATCAATAAATACTTTCTCAATACTTTTTAAATGTGACAACGCCGGTTTTTCCACTGAGGTCTTCATATATATATATATATATATATATATATATATATATATATATATATATATATATATATATATATATATATATATATATATATATATATATATATATATATATATATATATATTATATATATATATATATATATATATATAAATATATATATTTTAAATATAACAACGCCGGTTTTTCCACTGAGGTCTTCATATATATATATATATATATATATATATATATATATATATATATATATATATATATATATATATATATATATATATATATATATATATATATATATATATATATATATATATATATATATATATATATATATATATATATATATATATATATATATATATATATATATATATATATATATATATATATATATATATATATATATATATATATATATATATATATATATATATATATATATATATATATATATATATATATATATATATATATATATATATATATATATATATATATATATATATATATATATATATATATATATATATATATATATATATATATATATATATATATATATATATATATATATATATATATATATATATATATATATATATATATATATATATATATATATATATATATATATATATATATATATATATATATATATATATATATATATATATATATATATATATATATATATATATATATATATATATATATATGTATGTATATATATATATATATATATATATATATATATATATATATATATATATATATATATATATATTATGTTACTAACATATAACAATATTATGCTCTCTTCTTTAAGAATATTGAGCACTCTATTTGTTAATACACTAACATTGTTTATCTTACTGAATAAATTTAAATTGAAAAATTTTTACGCTCGAAAATATTTTAAAAAAGGTTTAAAAATTGTAAACAAAAACACTAAAGTTGCATTAGCTGAAAGTAGATATTATTCACATTCAGAGGTCTTGTATTTTATTTGAAAAATTTCTTCGTACAGCTGCAAGTTATTTTCAAAATAATGTCATGAAAAAACTCGTTAAAAACCCATTTAATTATTTAAAATTAAACAAATTACTCGTTGTCAATGATTAGTTTTTATAATGCCATTACCGTAGCCATTTTAAAAATTCTTTCTTGAAAGTAATGTAATTTCACTGCGCATGCGTATAATAACTTTTCTCTTACAAACGACCGTGCCACATATTTCAAAATTAATTCTTGCTGATTATGATGATAGTTCTCAAGATTTTCCTGTTGACTTATTGGTAGGGTGTGACTTGTACCATAAATTTATGACAGATAAAGTTATTAGAGGGATTGAAGGCTGTCCTGTAGCTTCTTCCTCTGTTCTAGGATGGGTATTTATTGGGATTGGCCCAATGTCTTCTGTAATAAATGATGAGGAGAAAATAATCCTAAATTTACGGTGGTAAATTTAGGATTATTTTTTTAGAAATAATTTATATTTTGAGTTTAAGCTATTTATTGATATTTTGTAGTAAAACTTGATTCTATTTCAAAAAATTGAAAAAAAAAATCATTTAAAAATTTTTTTTGTCTTGATTATCCAAAAATAAAATAGTTAAACCTCAAACAATGGGGTATATTTGAAAACATAATATCTCACTATATAATAATTCTACAGCTTTGACATTTTGCAGAAATGCTTATTACATATAATATTTTCATTTGTCATAGGATTTTTTGATTTGCCTCGATAACTCCAAAGTTATGCAAAATGTTTCAGAGTTTATTTATTTAGTCACTAAAATAAATACTAAATTTCATATAAATCTGAAATTTGCTCTTAATATTACAAAATTCTATGAGAAATGATTTATCAATGTCTTATAAAAATGTTCTGAAAATTTCAGTTCATAAATCCATACCATTTTTAAATAACCATGTTTTAAAATGTGTAATGTCTCGAAAATTATTAAAAAATGTTTAAAAACCACCAGGTATATATGAAGTTTGTTTTTCATTTGAAACCTCAACATCCACTATGCCTTTTTTAATTTTTCTTAGTTTTTTACGCTGTTTTAACACCATATTAGAAGATTTGTGCTTCATATGTTTAACGCGTTTATTATCACCCTCCATTAGTTTCTTGAAAGTTATTTGTCCTTTAATTCCAAAACTTTCCAAAACAGATTTTACTCCTTCCCCACCATCATTGAAATGAAGAACTAATTGCCAATTCAAACGTTCCTCTGGATAAGAATACATTTTTAGGACAGCGAGTCCATATTATTGCGTTAAATGCTTCGTTTGCATTTTGCGTTTGTCCACGGAGGCATTTGGTCAACAATTTATCATCAGATAAATCTTGAAAAATTGGTTTCAGCATTAAATAGATCCATATTGGTAAATTAATTTATCTTTATGAAACTTAGTACCATTTAGTTGATCAAGTTGCCACTTACACCAAGAATTTTTATCTCTGGGACACATATCATGGCGACCTGCAGGATCATTAAGTGCGGTCTTCATTGCGTATACATTATCAGAGTTTCTCCGAATAGCAAGACCATAGTAGTTTTGCATGGAATTAATAAAAGTATCAGTAAGTTTCCCTTTACCATGTATTGGAGTTTGTAAGGATTAGATTCAACAACTTCTTTAAAAGAAGAAGTATCTCCATCTCCTAAATATTGGGAATAAATTATATTGTTTTTCTGGATGAAACGTGCAAAAATTTGAATAGCACCAGCAGCCTCCATGGCACCAGAGGATTTAGTATGGTTTATATGACAATTATGATTTACTTTCCATCTATCATGTTCAGGTGTACCTTCCTTGGATCTCCACATTGTACAACCTTTACAGTGTTTTGAAAAAGCCTGATAACCTAAAACTTTATTACCAACAACAGCTGTAACTACACCATTCAATGATGCATGACCTCTCTTCTGCCAAGAACCATCAATTGTAACGCGTTTGCAGACTGGCTGATTACTCGCTTGAGGAAATTCACTGGCAGCTCTTTTCATTGATACTTCAGCTAATTTAGCATATGCAGTTGAAATACAGTTGTCATTCAAGTTGTCAAAAGCTGATTCACCAATACCATACATGTTAAAACAGTTAGTAAACATTTTCAATGCTGCCTTCCCCCGACCAATCTCACGAAAACTAATGACTGCTCGAACATTTGACTCATACAATTTGCGACCACGTTTAGTTTTTCGATGAGAATCATGGCACTCTTTACTTGTGAAACAGGAGTTAATCCAGCCACAGCTCATACATTTCAATTCTAATAAATGAGCAAATCCAGTTCTTTTCAGGTTATCAATAAATTCTATCAGTTATTTTGTTATCACATTTAGGACAGTACAGAATTGGTAAAATTAACTTTTTCATTTGCTCAATATCCATAAACATAAAATATTTACTATCATCATTATTACTAGATTCAGTAACAAAACCTGCAGTTTTAAGTTTCCTGGAGCTTGCACATTCAATTTCTAAATCTGCTTTAGTTTTGTTGTTGTTAAAGTTTTTTTCTTTGGTTTTAACCATGTGGCGATTTTTTTTATTTTTCTTTGCAAATTTTGTTTTGTTCAAATCATTTTTACTAACTAAAATCTAAAAAATAAAAAATTCAAATAAATAGACTTCAAAACAAAAAAGAAATTTGCCTTCGATAAGCAATTTATGTCACCAGACAAACTTCATGCTTATCCTTTTAACTTTAACAAGTGTTTTAGTTTTTAAAGTATATCTTATAGTCACTATATAGTTTTAAAGTATAGCCATAAAAATGTTTCAAAAATAGTATTCTGCTGCATTTTTGTAGGGCATTTACATGTTGCTAGGGCGTTGCTAGGGAAAAGTAACAGGAACCAATTCACAATTATATCAATATATTGACAATCATATTAAAAAAACCTATTCATGTTATACATTTTTGAAAAGGTATTAAAATTCTTAATTAAATATAATAGAAATATTTTTTTTGAAAATTTCATCAAAAATCAACTTTTATTTCTAGGGTTACCACCTTACGCGTTGATGCTAATTTAATAGGGAGTGTGAAAGATGCGCGCAGTGAGATAGATGAACTAAGAAGTGATTTACAAAAATTTTGGAGTGTGAAAAAAATGGAATCTACTGATGAGTGTGTAATACACAAATTCGAAAATGATATTATGCATAACGATGAGAGATATGTAATTAAGCTTGCTTTTAAGCCAGATCATGATTGTTTACCAGATAACTACAAAATTTGTGAGATTAGGCTGAATAGGTTAAAGAGGCAATTGGGTGATAAGAATTTGTTAAGTGATTATGACGCCATTTTTAAAGAATACGAAATAAATAAAATTATTGAAAGAGTTCCTGACAATGAAATCGCTAAGGAACCAGGAAAAACACACAACCCTAGCACACAGGCCAGTTGTATGAAAAGATAAGGAAACCCCTAAGATAAGAACCATATTTGATGCTTCCTGTTCCAACAACAGATTGTCCTCGAATGATTGTCTTTATTTAGGGCCAAATCTATTATCAAAAATATTTGATGTGCTGCTGCGATTCCGATTAAATTATATTGCCATATTAGCAGATATTAAACAAGCTTTCTTAAATGTAGAAATTTCTAGTGAGCATAAAGATTATTTAAGATTTCTCTGGTATGAAAATGTTGAAGCAGAACAGAACTCAGAATTGATTGTTTATAAGTTTTTGAGAGTAGTATTTGGTCTGATTAGTAGCCCCTTTTTAATAAATGGAACAATAAGACATCATCTCAAAAAATATGAAAAATGTAATGGTAAGTTTGTAAAATGTGTCTGAAGGTGGTTTCAATTAAGAAAATGGAAAACTAGCGGTCAAGAGTTACAAAACTATTTTGATTTTAATGAGAAATTAATTAGAAATACGGAAATAAAAAATTCAATCTTGATGACAGTACTTACTTAGAAACAGAATTGGGTAAAAGTGAGCATGAGTATAAAAGAGTTTTAAGAATTGAATGGGTTTCAAATAATGATAAATTTATTTTCCAATTTAATGAGTTTATAAAAATGTCACGTGAACTTAAAATTACAAAAAGAAATACCTTAAAAATTTTGGCATCAATTTTACGATCTATTAGGCATTGTTTCGCCTATAACAGCCAGACTAAAAAAAAAATTTTCAAATTTTGTGTAGCGATAAAATGGAGTGGGATGGGAGTGTGAGTGGAGAGATTGAGTTTAAGTGGAAAGAATTGTTAAAAAATGTTGAGGAGCTGAGTGTTTTAAGAGTAAAGAGATTTGCGTTTGTCAGAGTAGAGGAGATAATAATTTCGGCAGAGTTACATGGAGAGATATATTGTGCAGTTGTTTATCTTAGAGTTAAGACAAGTGTTGCTGTGAGAGTATTTTTTTTGGCAGCCAAAACAAAAGTAGCGCTATTGAAAGAGTTGTCTGTTCCTTGGTTAGAACTATTGGGTTGTTTGCTGTTGAGCAAATTAGTTGGAGAAATGAAACGAGTAATAGAAAATTGAGTAATTAATAGTAATGTTAGTTGTTGGACAGATTCTGAAATGGCTTTACATTGGATTAAAGAGAAGGAGGAAAATTGAAAACCTTGGGTGGAAAATGTGTGGTCATGATTTGGAAATAGGTTGAGAGAAAAAAATGGAGGCATGTAGCAGGATTGGAGAATCCAGCAGATATTCCAACTCGTATGTTTTGTTTTAACCAATTGAATGACGGTTGGTTATCTGGGTCTAAATTTTTAGGTAAGGAGTAGGTTGATGTGGGATTATTTGATAGTGAGAATAGTTTAAATGTGGATGAAGTTCTGATTGAGTTGAAAGGTGTAGATAGGATAAATGAGAGTAGTGTAAATATGGTTGAGGCTGCGAGTAGTGGTAATATTGGTGTTCTGATAGACATTAAAAAGTGTAGTACATCGAACAGACTTATAATGGTAACTAGGTATGTGAATAGATTTGCAAGTAATTTGATAAAAAAAAATTAAAAAGAACAATGGATTAATTAAAGAAAACATGTTAATACTTGATGAGTATGATAAGGCATTTAATTTAAAGTTATTAATAGAACAGCTTTATTTATGAAATCAAGATAACTACGAGAAGCTAAGTTCATCCCTGAAGTTGTTCACTGACGAACAAAACGTACTGCAATTAAAAGGATGATTTGGAAATTCGATACTGAGTTATAATAAAAAATACCCAATTATTTTATGTGATGCTCAACATAGCTATTTTACGGTGTTAATTATTCGTTACGCCCATGAACGTGTCATGCATTATGGCATTGAAATGACATTAAGTCAAGTTAGAGCAAGGTTTTGGATTATTAAAGGAAGAAAAACTGTCAAGAAGGTTCTGTGTAAGTAATGCTTACACAGAATGTTCTTGAGTGCTTCGTCCCCCAACTCCTGATTTACCTGATTATCGTGTAAATGTTTCTATGTTTTCGTTTCAAGCTGTTAGTGTAGATTTTGCTGAACCTTTATATGTAAAAAATTACTTGAAAACTGATTCTTTATCTAAAGTTTACGTTTTGATTTTGGCTTGTGCGTCTAGTTGTGCTGCTCATCTGGAATTAACTCCTGATATGAAGATCCCTGCTTTTATTGGAGCACTCAAACGCTTTATTGCACGCAGGAGCATACCTGAAAGCATTACTAGCGACAATTTTAAAGCATTTAAATCAATTGAAGTAAAGAAGTTTTGTTTAAATAATAAGATTAATCAAAAACTTAACCTACCTGCTTCCATTTGATGGGGAGGATTTTATAAAAGATTAGTACGGTCTGTTAAGATACCACTATTGAAGATTATGGATTGTATTTTGTACTAGTTTAAATACATAGTCTCTCCAAAGGAACAGTTTTCAATCCTCGAGATTTTACAAAGGCGTTCGATCGCACGTGTTTCCCGGGAAGGCTTGCTAAGGAGAAACTGAAATAAGAAATCTTTCAATAAGACTAGAGTTAAATGAAAGAGAAATGATTCATGGACTCTGTAAATAACTTGTAGAAAAAACGTATCCTACAAATATAGTTTATTTGGAAGACGTTCTTCATACTATCCCCATTTCCTCAAGTGAATGCGAACGAGGCTTTTCATGGATGAACCTGATCATCAGACCAACCAGGGCTTCATTAATGACCAAAACGGTTTCAACGGTTTTGTTCATCAAATAAGTAGGATCGCTACAAATAAGCTTTCATCTATTAAAGTATGTTGATTCGTGGTTGTTTGGTAGAAGGCATTCAGCTGTAGACATTAGGAGCCAGGAAAAGAGACCAGATGATTTCTCCAGCGAAAATTGAAAAAAATCTGGGATTTGTTATTGAAGTTTATATCTTTGTATAGTTTGGACTAGCGGCCATGGCATTGAATATAACAGTGTCATGACCGCTGATTCTACTCAACCCCCCTCTCCTCCTCCTCCTTCTCCTCCCCCCCCCCCAAAAAAAATAAATAAAACCTGTCATAATTTTGAAAAATAAAAAAAACCTTTATACATCGGAAAAGGCTTTATTTGTTACCGCCTTATTGGGTATGATGTGTGGGGTAGCCCACCAACGGCAACATACATATGTATAAATTTTATTTACGAATTCAATAACTAATTTCTGCTTCACTTTACATATTAAAAACAATATAAGATGATATAGGTGAGTTCCGTCACCTGTTCTTCTAGAAAAAATAGCGCTGTATATATATATATATACATATACATATATATATATATATATATAGTATATATATATATATATATATATATATATATATATATATATATATATATATATATATATATATATATATATATATTTATATATATATATATATATTTATATATATATACACCGTAATATATAAATATATATATATATTTATATATATATATATATATATTTATATATATATATATATTTATATATATATATATATAAATATATATATATATATATTTATATATATATATATATTTATAAATATAAATATATATATAAATGTATATATATATGTATATATATACATACATATATATATATATATATATATATATATATATATATATATATATATATATATATATATATATAGATATATAGATATATATATATATATATATATATATATATATATATATATGTATATATATATATATAAGATATATATATATAGATATATATAATATATATATATATATATATATATATATATATATATGTATATATATATATATATATATATATATATATATATATATATATATATATATATAGATAGATATATATATATATATATATATATATATATATATATATAGATTATATATATATATATATATATATATATATATATATATATATATATATATATATTATATATATATATATAGATATATTTTCATATATATATATAATTTTATATGTAATTTATATATGTATATATAATTATTATATATGTATATATATATTTTATATTTATATATATATATGTATATATATATATATATATACATATATATGTATACATATACTTATAGATATATATATAAATATATATTTATATACATATATATATACATATATATTTATATATATATATATATTTATATATATATATAAATATATATATATATATATATGTATATATATACACATATATATACATTTATATATATATTTATAAATATATATATATATATAAATAAATATGTATATATATATTTATATATATATATGTATATATATATATAAATATATATATATAAATATATATATTTATGTGTATATATATATATATATATATATATATATACATATATATATATATATATATATATATATATATATATATATATATATATATGTATATATATATATAAATAAATATATATATATATATATATAAATAAATATATATATATATATATATATATATATATATATATATATATATATATATATATATATATATATATATATATATATATATATATTCAAAAGATTAAAATAATATGTTATAAATCATACTTTTTAAAATTACTTTTGAATTACCTTTTGGATTTTCTTTCTCCAACTTTGCCATTTCACATACAGTTTCAAATGAAAAACCATAAGGACTAATTTGGTATACTGCAGTTTTAGTAAAACCATTATCATAATGCTCTTGGCAACTCCTAGCTATTCCAGCTGCTAAAAGATAAATATATTTATATTATATATATATTTATATTATATATATATATATATATATATATATTTATGGAATAATATTGTTTTATCTGATTTCGATATACCTTTTACATTTCCTACTTTCAAATAAAAACTAAAAAATTCCATTATTTTAATGGATGATATAGTCAAGTATTTTTGGTACCTGTATTTTTAATTAAAATCATATATACATTATATAATTTAAATTTTTTGAAGTAAAAAAAAAGAAAAAAAGAAGGTGGAGGAGAGATTTAAAAAAGTACGTACTTTTAGGGCGGAGGATGGGGGGACTTAGAAGTACGCATGGCAATTGGGTAAAGAGGGATGAGGGTTAAATTTGTAAATTTTTGGCATAGGTACTTTATGAACAACCCCTTAGATCTTTATGTACTAAATC
The DNA here is from genome assembly GCF_038396675.1 of Hydra vulgaris. NCBI lineage: Eukaryota > Metazoa > Cnidaria > Hydrozoa > Anthoathecata > Hydridae > Hydra > Hydra vulgaris. The sequence continues at coordinate 33,814,589 of NC_088928.1, forward strand.
TGGCATGAGTACTAATATGAGATCTGCACTTCTTATTGAAATTGATATTTTTAAATTTGGTTGCTATGTATACTTATTTTTGCCTAGCAGCAATCTATTTTTAGTTGTTGCAGATGTTTTATATGAGCTATACCCAGCAAACATTGTTTTAGTGAATTTGCAGTGGACCTATATAGACGTTTTTTAGCGGTTTATTGGAGTTTTGCTCATCAGTTAATTAGTGGACCACTAGTAGCAGCAGCTATAAATGGCATACCGATAATGTTCCGATATTTTAATGGTGATTAATTATCGGCAAGTCACTTTTGGCGGCTGCCACTAATGATCCACTAAGTAACCGATAGGCAAATCTACAGCGATCCGCTCAAAATGCTTATATTGGTTCACTGAAATTCCGCTATAGCGGAATTTCAGTGGGCAATATAAGCAGCAAACTATAGTTTGCTGGGTATAAATTATAATTAGTTTAATATGATGTTTGCTCTTCTTATGAGAGAGATATTTTTTGATTACTATAGATACCTAGTTTTACTTATTATTTTAACAATCTATTTTGGTAGCAATAATCTATTTTGGTAGCAATAACCTATTTTGAAAGATTTTTGAATAACTTTTTATCGAAATTTTAACCGTTCAATTTTTAATAACTATTAAAAACAAAACGGTTAAATGTAGTTAATTTTAGGTTTTTTATTATTAATGACCTAAAAAGATTTAGGTCATTAATAATAAAAACAAAATATAGTGCAATAAAACATTGACAATTTGAAATACATCAACAATTTACAAAACATAAACACAAGCATAAAGTAAGAAAGCATATTTTGGGTAAGTCGACAGTCGGAGCCTGAAGCAAATCACTAACTCTTTCTAGGAGTTTAGATTTTGAATATTTATATTTTTACCGCCTCAAGCTGCTAATTATTGGGCCTGATGAGCACCTAAGTTGGCATAATACATCAAAGTTTGTTTTCAAACGACTGCATCTGCAGTATAATGATGCTATTCCATTGAGTTAGTTCAAGATTTGCATTTCTAATAAAAGGCTTTTCTACTATTAATACATACTATTAAAACTGGGCACTAAAACTTTTGGGGGCCCCATTTTTGCATTAAAAAAAGTAATTTTGGTATGATTATTGAGTAGTAAAGTACACTCATTAATGTAAATATTTACCAATGCACATAAGCCTTTTCTTCATAAATATAAAAAATTATGTGATAAATCTGGTATTTATTATTTTTTTAAATGTAGGGGGCACATTGATTGCCGGGGCAGTATGATCATCTAGTTTGTACTCGTTTACTTTTGCCTTATTTTGACAGAGATTGCAATTTAATTAACCATTATACTATTTTTTATTGCTTAATAATAATATTTTTGATAAGATCAGCTTCTGCGTTAAGAAAATATAAAATACAGTTTCATCATGAAAGTGATTTTTTGAAAGTAGTAAACATATTCAAAGAAATTTTAAATTAGATTTCCGAATAACTTTACAACCATTTTTATTGTAAACTCATATGTGTTAAGCTTATAATAAATTTATTTTTTTAAGTTGGTTAAAATATTTACAGAAGTTATTGGCATCAATATATCAACTGCACCTATTAGGGCACATTGATCGTTGACTATGCAGGGCTCATTGATCGGAGGATCCAAGTGCCCTATAATATGGCGCATATAACTTATATTATAAGACATATTTTTTGTTTAAATTTCATACATTTAAACGAATGGCATGCACTTATAACGAATAAAAAATTTTTATATAAGTTTTTAAAATTTCATTTTTAAAATTTAATACTGTTAAAAACTCATATTAATAATATTAGTTTTTAGTTTTACAATTAGTTATGTATATATATATATGTCTGTATTTTTTTTTTTATCTCTGGCTAATCATTTTTTAATTTATCTGAGTCTGTTTTGTGTGATAGCTTTTGTCTCTACTTATCCGGCAAGATTTATATTTCTCATACTATTGGAGTTCAGTACATACAAACCAAGAATACATCTGTTATAAAAAGACGCTAATACGTATTTTTGTGGAAAATTTTCGCACTGTTATGCTTCTCACAAATATGCGGCCTCATTCGCACATAGTAACACAATTCTGAATAAATATACAAGGATAAGGTCAAAAAAAGATTATGAACAAAAGTATATAATAAAGAACAAATATTTGATAAACTGATTTTAGAGACTGTTGATGTCTACAGGTGTGGTGGTGTAGTGCATTAGTATGTACCGTTTGGTCGTCTCGTATGGTCTCGTTATGTTTTCGTTCACTTTCAAATCGAGTGAATAGAAAGCTAAACACATTCACTCCTTGCGCTAATGGGCTTGCACATCAGAGCCAGACGTAAGACCTGCAGAATGGATTTCAATTGATTGAATGCACACATTAGTCACCGTAGGCCACAAGCCATCGCTCTTAGTCAAAAGAGCTACTGCCCGGTGCTGGTGTAGAATGATGTGCTATGGAGTGAGATTTTAGATCCGAGCACATTGTCAGCAAGCGCTGATCTGACGTGCATTGTGGAGCTTCCGAATGAACGTGTGCATGAGTGTAAGCGTAGTCATTAGGCTATTGAGCGCCGTAAACACATCCAGCGGGATAGCTAAATGTCCGTTTTGTCGTTGTGGTGTACATTGGAAGGAGTCGGGGCTCACCAGCCACAAAGAATAATTTTAATTGTTTATGCGACACAAAGATTGCAAAAAGTGACCAACGGAGCCGTCCAGTTACGACCTGAGAGATTTGAAAATAAAAACAGATCGTAGATGGTGTCATTAAATAAAAAATAAAAATCATAAGAAAATATAAAATGTGTGGCAAGACTTTTGTGAAGTAGAAAAACGAAGAATAGGCAATAAAGGGGCGTGAGGAGAAACAACTAACGCTCTAGTCACTCTATGTGTTGAAATCGACATAAATTTGATCCTTATTGCATAAATAACGTTGATAAAACTGGTTTAACAACGGTACAAAAGCCAGTAAAAGTGTTAGCAGGTAAAGGAAGTAAATAAGGAGGAAGAATCACATCTACAGAACGAGGAACATTAGTAACTGTATGTTGTGCTTCAAATTAGTAAGTGACCAGGGCCTCGGCTCTGGCCCTGGCCCCGGCTAAAAATGAGACTTCTTGCAAACCCAGCCCCGGCAAAATTATAAGATTTAGCAGGAGTTGATGGCCGGGACTAGAAAAAATTTTTAATTCTTAATATGTTATAATTTTATGCTTAAATTTACTATTTGTTAAATACTGGCATACATTAATATATTTTCAAACTCTAATTTACTTCCAACAAGATTGCTAGCAACCACTATTAAGTTATGAGTTACTTTAAAATAGAGAACAAGTTAAAAAACTAGGAAAGGTATAACTGAAGACTTTAAAAGTTGTAAGTTGTATAAAAAAGGAAAAAATGAAGATCGGTAAGAGTTATAAAGCTTTTTTGATGTTCAAGCAAAAAATCGGAGTTAATAAAAGTTTTTACAGTATGAAGGTACAGATACAGTAAAAGAATGCAATTTGTTGAATTAAAAGCCAAGCAAAAATGAGTTTTAGTTTATTGTTACAGAGATGATAGCTTGTTTGAGCATTGACTATGACTGTATTTGTAGAAAAAAGAAATAAATGCAATCTTACAACAATGGGAAAGTGTCTCAAGCTTAACAGATAAAGCAGGTCTAATTACATTTACAATGTGCTTTTAGACTTTGTCTGAGAGTAAGAGGATTGTTATTCATCAATATAGGATTGCCAACAGTACTACAATTTTTTTTTTAGTAAATAAATGTGTTTTGCTGTTTAACAAAAATTGTGGATTTTAAGTAAATAAGAAACAATACAGGAGCAAAGGTAGAACCTTGTGGTACCCTTAAAAATATTTAAAATAAAGAAGAGGGTAAGCCTTCAAGAATAAGTTTTCTACTGCAGTTAGAAAGAAGTGATTTAAAACCTCAAAACCTTTATATAAAGAAACTAATAACAGAGTGAAGACTAATTGCAGGATAGTTAGAGAGCTCAAAGTGTCTGGAGCATAAATCGTAGAAGTGTTTAATTGAGAATTAACGTCAGCATTGGAAGCCAGAGTGCTTAACTGTCAGGAAAAGTATGGCCATTATATTCAAAAGTTTAATTAGAGTAAGATTTCTTTGCAAATAACTCTGCTTTATTCTGGGGAGAAGTAAAAAGATCAGACCCGTGAATTAGAGATTAAATGTTAGACTTACTTTAGTTAATGACACTGTTGAAGACTAACCATAAGTCTCTAGAACCTAACATCTGAGATAAGATACAAGATTTAGTAGACTGAGAATTACAGAGCTTAACATCAGACAGGACTTTTTTACATTGGCTTCTTGGAATAATAAAAGGATATTTGTTTTTAGGTGTTCTTGTAAAAATGATGAAAAAAATGATTAATGATTAATAAAGCAACTGCTCAAGATAGTGAAAAATATGGAGTAGAATAAGACTTGACTTATAATTGAAGAAAATTAATAAAAGCTTTCAAACTATTATTCCATAAGGAATAAAAGCTTCCGAGATGCACATTATGCATTGAGGTATTCAAACTGTTCTCATGAATCTCCAGTTTTTTTACTTTTGGACAGCCATAAAAGTCATATTTCTGTTAGAGCTTTGGATCTTGCAATTCAACATGGAATTACAATGCTAAGTTTGTCTCCCCATTGCACCCATAAATTGCAACCATTAGATAGAACTGTTTTTGGACCATTGAAAAGGTTTTACAATACTGCGTATGACAATTGCATGGTTACAAATCCAAGACCTGTGACCATTTATGGTATTGTTTAAATAGTTCGCGAACCATATACAAAAGCAAAACCATCAAATATACAGAGACCATTTCAAGTAGCTGGAATTGAACCATTTGAAATCCAGAAATTTTTGAAGATAATGAATAAATATCATCATCAGTTACAGATCGTGCTGCTCCAAATTAAATACTCGTTTACTGCATTAAGAGCAGTAAACAAGATTCTTGTGGAATCTGAAATGACTGCAGCACATGTTGATGGCATGGAGCCTGAAATACATGTTGTACATCATGTAACAAGTTTTTTGAACAAAGTGTCACCAAGCATTGCTTCATTACTCTCACATGAAGTTATGAAACCTTACCCAAATGCATCTGCTAGAAAAGGAAGTGTTAAAAGTAGGCAACTAAAAACAAAGATCTTGATTGACACTCCTATAAGTATTGAAATGTCAGAAAAACGTTTGTTAGAAGAAAAGAAAACCCTAAAACAAACCAATCAACAAAAGAAACCCATCACAAAAGATAAAAAAAGGAGAGAAGTTAAAAACTATTTGCTTAAGAATAAAAAACAATGTAAAGTAAAAGTAGCTTCTCGTCTTGACTTTGACAAATGATGATAATATAAAATGACAACCTTGTAAACTTTAGTCTTAATAAAAGTCTTCCATGACTCTTATATATTCTTTGTAAACTTAAAATACTGTACTCTTATAGACTTTATATGCTTCAAGTATTGTAAAACTTTACACATATTTGTTAGTAGTATAAAACTGGCTTATTTTCATAGATAGATAGGTGGTCATTCTTCTAATGAAAAATTTATTCTAATGAAAACATTTTACACGGGTGTGTATTAGGTTGTAATGATGTATATTTTTTTATAATTTTACTTTTTTTTAAATGTATTATATAATATACATTAATACCCTTCAACTAAAACATTTGTAGCACTTAGGTATAGCAGTATTAAACATGTAAATAATGTAAGATCAAAGCGCCCCAAGTCGGAGATCATAGTACCCCATTGCATGGGGTACATTATTCTTTTGCAAAGGGTTGTTGTATAAATATATCATGTTCATCAATTTTTTTATTAAAACATTTATTTTTACTTAAAGACAGATTGTTCTAGTTTAGTTTAGTAATTAATAAGTTTTTATTTCTATATCGGGTTGTTCGCAGTTTATAAAATGCTGCTACGGCGATCAATGCGCCTCTATCTACCCAACAACATTTTTTTTTTAATATACTTTACATATCTTTCTTTACGTTTATAATTAGGACATTTTCAAAAACAACTTATAATGGATATCACAACCTACGAAATTGGCATTGTTATACAATATGCCCTTAAATATTTTTTTTCTTTTCTTTTATCGATAAAACCGTTAATTATATCATCAAAATCGATCTCGCGTAGAATATCTGAATCGATAAACATCAAGCTCAGCATGTCTAATCATTCCTAAAGCATGGTATTTCTTTGCTCATTTTTAATTCGTTTTATTTTTGAAAAACGAAATCTCCGCAAAACAATTTGTAATCATAAGTGTTAAAAAAAATGCGAAGAGCAGTTTCGACGGTCGGAAAAACAGATGCAAGGTTATCAAGAACCAAAGTTTCGTAAAGATCCAAACAAGAGAACTGAGTTTTGATGCAAATTTTAATTTGACGTAACTGTAATACTGCCTATAGTATATAATTTATAGCTATATAATTTTTATACGGAATTATAACTATATAGTTCCGTATAAAAATCTTCTAACTAGTTAGAATATAAATTAACCAAATTAGAAACCTTTTGTCAATAGTTATTTTCCGAAAGTTCAAAGTTAGCCAAAAAAAGAAAACGTCTCCGCAATCTCTAAGTAAACTTTGCTTTGCTCATTAATCTCTTTCCCTTAAGCCTTTCAATAATTACTATAAACCTGTTGATATTAAAATTATCTCGAGCAGGTAATATCTCGTTCGGAGTATAAAGTTTTTAAATAGTACTTCTTTTAAGGCAAATTCGTGTTGTAACAATTACATAATCAATACCTGGCAAGATTGATTTTGCTTTGTTTTCAAATTCATCAAAATTGTCTCTAATTTTGTCTAACATACTTTCTAACGATGAGAACATCGAAGCGCAAGTTTTGAGATCAATTTGTTCTGACAGAAGAGCTTTGCTTGTCAATCAAAAGCTAATAAAAATATTGCTCTAAATTCAAAAGTTTCTATTTTATTTGCAATACATTCAGCTTCGTGTCTGGTTTCAATTTTTTGAGAGGGTTCTTAAGCAATCTCATGAATGCTGTCAAAATTGCTTTAAAAAAATTGAGTACTGCTTCGGTGGCATTTGCGTGAACCTCCCAATGCGTTTTTGATAATGATTTGAGTACTTTTTTGTTCCCGATGTTTTGTGTTAAGACATCCCAGCGATGCGTCAAATTTAAAAAATACGTATACAATAGTTGCACAATAGAAAAAAAATAAATGCAAAGAAGCAGCATTGTACAGAAGATTGTTAAACTAAGTTCAACGAATGCGTAGCACACGGTATATATACTGCATACTCATTGAGATTAGACATTATTGCTTGCATCCCTCTGTATACTCACGACATATTTGCGGCATTGCCTTAAGACTGACCTCTACAATATTTAAAGTCTAAGTGAAAAGCCTTGCCTAAAAATTTTAAAACAAGGTGTTATTATTTAATTTTACATAATATAATTTGCTCTACTTTGGATTGAGCACTCAATACCGTTATTTATCAACATAATTGCATTTGATAAACAAGGTCTCAAGGAGTATCCAGGAGTAAAAAGCGAAAACTTTTAAAAAAAGTAAGGATGGATAATTTCTTCCATAAAATTGTCTTCATTAACAACATTAGGGTAGACTTGCGGCATTTTACGAGCTTTTATCTCTAAAGAATCTGGTTCAACCATATGAATGAGAATCTTAAGGAAACAGCCTTTACAATGTCAAATCTTGATTAAATTTTTGAAATAAAATGATTAATGGCAATTCTGAAAATATTTACCATAAATTGTTGCTCAGGGTTATTATAACCGAAAACTAAATTTGCAGGTTCATCGTGGTATTGTTTTGTTCTCTTATTACTTTTTGTCAAAAATTCAGTTTCAAGCCAAGAGGACCTGCTATAGTATTTACTTTAGCCCAAATGTTGATACATGATGGGAGGATAAGACCAAGATCACTAGTTACCTGTTAAATAAGAATAACATTTGTAATCTATAGTTAATAAAGTTGAAGAAAAATGACAACACGGAGAGTTTTGTACCAAAAGGTAAGAAATACAAAATTTTCCAAAATTTTCAGCGGTAAGCTCATCATCTTCTACCGTACAACTATGGGGAGTATTAATTTCTCGTGTTTGTTTTGCAGTTGGTTTAAAAGTGGCAATCCGAGCTGACCATCTAGTATCTAAAAGCTTGTGACAAGAGATTCCTATTGAAACTTGAAAAATCTTTCAAGTTTCAATAGGAATGAAAAATGTGTGGATGTTACCAAAAAAATTCTTGATCTCAGTGCAATATACAAACGTACGTACCCAATCTAAATTAACAAGGAATATAAAGAGCTATTGGAATCTTTTGTAAAATAAGATTTTGACTCCGATATAAATTCCATCAATATTTAAGCCGTTGTTATAATCTTGGCCACTGCGTTTTAGAAAATCAAGTCCATGTCTTCAACACAAAAAAAAATTTCTTTTACCTCCCAGATTTTTTTGTTGAAAATAAAGTGCAAAAACCATGAAATAAAAGTGATTTGAAACAATTTCCAATTTGTTTTCTCTAGAGCAGAGGTTTTACATGTTGCAATAATAATACAAGAAACGGTAAAAAAATTGGGTTGTTTATTAACACCTCACAAATCAAATTGGTAATATCCATTACTTTTTTTTCATCCATGTTTTCAACACAAAAAAAGAATTCTTTTACCTCCCAGGTTTTTTTGTTGAAAATAAAGTTCAAAAACCATGAAATAAAAGTGATTTGAAACAATTTCCAATTTTCTTTCTCTAGAGCAGAGGTTTTACATGTTGCAATAATAATACAAGAAACGGTAAAAAATTGGGTTGTTGGTACAATAAAAAATAATTATAAAAAAAAGTTGTCTTTTTATGTGATGGGAGAAATAAAGTTGAATCTAGAATACAATGTAATATTTCACGCCACTGTTCTACCTCAGATTCTTACTTTCAGCGGTAAGAATTATCAACAAAGATAATCTGATTTTGTGGACTAAAGGATTTTGTGGACTAAAGGATTTTGTGGACAAGGCAATTATGATATGTTTTGATTCAATCACCTCTGTCATTCCACCATTTAAGCGGATTATTCGTCGATCTCCGGCTAATTCATGGCTTTACACCCAAAAAAAAAAAAAAAAGGAAAACACAGAATGGAACATATTGTTATCCACCAGTATTCTCTGTTAGTCCAATATATTTGTCCTTTTTCGCATTTACAAGTGAAAAGAAAATTAATGATATTGTTCTCTTTAGCTTTTGTTGAGTCATTTGACACTCTACTACGCCTACTACTAATAGTTTATTCATTTAATATTATGTAACTTGTATATACTAAATATTATATACAAGTTACATAATATTATATGAATAAACTTTTTTGAAGAAAATGTATAAATTCTGCTTGATTACTTATAGATACCTGATTCATCCACAATAGATTTTGTTAAATAAACTATTTCTTCTAGAGAGCTAGGGAAGTTCCTATTTACTTGTTCTCTCATGATAATTGACAACGTTAATTTTAGTAATACTACCATCTCAAAAAAGGCTATTATATTAAATTGGGGTTTATCAAACCTTTATCAAAATTAATTGTTTACAAAAACAAACTCAATGCAAATGTCATTGTGAAGCGCACCTTTATGCCATTGATAAATACATTTGATCTCAGATAAATCATATGTATTTTTACAAACTATACTCAAGCTTTTGTTAGCACTATTGCTTTCTAATTTATCAAGAAAACATTATAATGATTTTACGCTTTGTCGTAAAATGTCGTCATAACGTCGTAAGTCCAACGGTTGGTTCTAATATTTTGTTGTCATCTTGCAACAGCGCTTATTTTTGTTGTCTATATCTAAGCTAGTTTAAAACTAATATAGAGTATAGACCAGAGGCGTTGAAAGAAAATTTTTTGGTGTTCGAGATAGGTAACTTCCAGACATGGAGCAAACACCAAACATTTATATGTTTTATACTTATGTCGAATAATGAGGATTTGCAAAATATTGCGATGATTGGGGGCTGGGAACAAAAAGCCCCAAAATTTTCGCCCCCTCCCTGCCCCAAACGTGAGAGCAACAAGTTGATGAAGTATTTTTGTACTATTCTTAAATAAACTTATATTCATCGATAAATTTTAAGTTTCATAGTATTATCTATTAGCGTTTAAAAATTATTACCATATAAAATTTGCAACCCCTTCAAATTGAGGGGGGTTTAAACTTTATATGGTCATAATTTTTGAACGCTAAAATATTTTAAAATGAAATCTAAAATTTACCGATAAGTTTAAGTCCAGTTAAGAATAGTACAAAAAATATTTCATCAACTTGTTGCTCTCACGTTTGGGGCAGGGGGGCGAAAATTTTGGGGCTTTTTGTTCTTAAGATTAAGTAAGAATGAGTCTCAAGAATCATAAGGAAAAATACGTAAAATGCCAAGATACTGGCTAATAATACAGCTTGGCATCAGAGTGTAAAAATGTGAAAGGAAAAATTAAGAAAGTTTCAGATGAATGTTGAGAATGTACGGGTTATTTTGAATTTTCCAACAAAGGATCAGTGCCAAGGATAACAGAAAAATTGATTAAAAAGAGACAAATAGAAATCAAAAAGCAGGTATTTATAATTTTGATGGTTTATTAGATTTATTAGAAAAAAAAGAGGATGGGTTTTGGTTGCATTCTGAAAATTACAATCTTTAATTTAAGCAATTAGAGACATCTGGTAGAGTGGAATATACGACAATGAAGTCTGATAATCCTCAAAAAAATACAAAATTCAAAAAAAAAAAATCAAAACTGGAAACGTTCCATCGATGCCATCAAATTCAATTCTAAATGAGTACAGAGAAGAATACAAAAGTAGTAATAAGTCATTAAGTGACAGTGGTAGTAGTTATAAACCTTCAATAAATATCGATAAACAAAAAATTAAATGCAGGACAGTTAAGACTGTTAAATTGGCAGCCCTCGGAGTTAGGAAAACTGAGATCAGCAATAACTTCCCGACCTTAAACTGTTAGAGGTCGGCAAAAAAATTTGATGCAAAGGTTTCACCATAAAACATAGAAGTGAGGTCGGCATTTTTTGCTTACCTTAGGTCGGCAGTTAATTCCGAAGGCTGAATTAGTTACTCAAAAAGCTGCAACAGTGTTCAACAACTTCCGATCGCTGGTTTCATTTTTCCAGCAACAACTTAACGAGCAATCTACATGGAATTCATTAGTGAATGTAAAAAGTTAAAAAATAAATTAAGAAAGGAACTAAAGGTTGAGAATTAGTGTTTTCATTTTGATGGCAAAAAAAATAGTTGATGTGAAACATCAAGTAGTTGATAAATGACGATACAAGAGAAGTTAGGCTAAAGCCAATGGTATTAAAAAACGGAAAGTCGGAACAATTTTTGAATGGAAAAGACTTTGAATGAAAGGACTTTGAATAAAAAGAAAGAAATTTTTCGAATGTGATTTATGGAGATCTATAAAAATGATCATGGTAGACACTACAAACGTTAACACTGGGGTAACAAAAGTGTTTGCTTTGAGAAACCTCTATATGTTGTTTGTTAGCACCATATATTAGATCGAATATTGAAGTTATGTCTGGGTACTTTTTTTTAGAGGTAATACCAATTCACTTGATTGATCATATTAATCTGTTGAAGCAATACGTAGTAAATATGACTATTTGACATCAAACTTTGACATTAATGGCATACAATTGAAGGAGAATAAACTTAAATGGAGAGATGACATACAGTTTTTGATGCATCTCATTAACGCAGTGAAATACTTTTGGAATGAACAAAAAATTTCCAAGGTTAATTTTAAAATTTAACCAAATATTAGCCATGCTAGATGACACTCCCGGGCAATTTATTTACTACCTGCTTATATACTAGTTGTATGCTTACATACTAATTGTATGCTTACATACTAATTGTATGCTTACATACTAATTATATGCTTACATACTAATTGTATGCTTACATACTAATTGTATGCTTAGCATACTCAAATCTTTTTTTACCGTATATAATTTTTATATACGGTAAAAAAAATTTAGGTATGCAAAGTCATTAATGAGAGAAATAAAAATGATGAATGTTTTAACACACACAATCTTTGTGTCTAATCATTAAAAAAATCTCACACGGAAAAACTTTTAAACAAAGTTTAAAATAAATTGAAACAAGAACTATTCTCTGAGATAAGTTAGCTATAAATAAAGAATGCAGCATAAGATATCAAGGGTTTAAGATTTAGCACAGCTTTAAAAATAACCATTTTTATATGGTGAAATCAGTATATTCATTTAAAAATTTCAAATAAAAAGCAAAATTTTGAAAATAAATAAAAGCTTTAATATATTTCATAAATACACTCTTTTAAAAAACTAATTTCTAATACATTTATGGATTTATTCCAATAATTGTCTTTTATTCTTTAATAACTGTCTTTTATTCTTTATCTCTAACGGAGATTTCTTATTTTTCATATTTTAACGGAAGTTTTTTTTTTCATATTATAATGAAGTTTTATGTAATTTTAATAATAATTTAATCTTACTTTACACTTGTAAAATCAAAACGGTGAATTACAAAACTGTTCAAAATATTTTTTGAACAAATTGACGTAAGTTAAACTTCTTGAAAAAAAATTTTTTTAATCTTCAAGTGCTAGGCAGTGTGCTATAAACAGTTTCTAAGTAGAACGTTGTATTAAATAATGATGCCCGGGTACCCGACGAGTTTTTTAGGTGTGCTAATTTACCTTGCAGTTATTGGAGGTGCCTGGTAATTTTGGAGGTGCTGGGAAATTTTTAAAGGTGCCTTACAACCTAGAAACAGAAAAAGAGGTCTCGGTTGCCTGAAAACCCTCGCGGTGTACTGGCAAACATATATATATTACAGGGTACCATCATCTTCCAGGAATGCCAAGCATTTGAAAAATATACCAAGCTCTTTCAAGGGGTAGCCGGGCGCCTCCAAATATTAGCAAGTAACTCTAAGAATTACCAGGTACATTTATTTATCTTTATTTAATACTAAAACGTTCAAAAATAAACATAGGATTAAATAACTAAATTAAACTGTATTTTGTAGATCATGGAAAAAATAAAAATCATTTTTTAAATTGTAATAATAATGTCCTCATACCAAATACATGGGGAATTATGGTTAATCCGAGAGCATGCAACAAATTTTTCGATTTTATTTATCAGGTTTGTTTGAATTAAAATTTTAAATAACATTTTGACACCAAGTAGTTTTTTTTTCAAAATGGTATCTTTTTTATTGCATCAGTTTTTTTTTTCTTAATCTTACTAAAAATCTGATCACTGTAGGAAAAGACAAGGCAAGATGGCAAACGTTTTAATAACCCTAGTTTTTGAAAAACTGTCAAACATGAAGCAATAATTTTTTATCAGTATGTTTGTGTCTTCATAAATTTTCATCACCGACATGAATTTTTAGTTTACAAATAGAAAAAAGTGTAATAAAAATATGAAAATTATTTTAAAATTCATATACTTTTCATCTACTCACGTGATCAGGTAAGATGACTTAACTATGCGTTTTCTATCTCTAACTTTATAGAGTTTTAATAGCTATCAACAAAAATACTAAAACAAAGTATCACAAAACAAACATGCTAAAAAAGCTAAAAAGTCACTAAAAACGTCACACCTGTAGAACACCACCCATTAGCAATAAACCTAACCAAAATATTTTTTTTTTAAACAAAAAAAAAACCTTCTGCTTATTTTAAAACACAAACCACATACATCGTTTGTTTCCATCTATATTTTAACTTTTTTTGTTAAGTTGTAATAAAAAACCATCTTGCTCTATTTTTTCTACTTGAAAACTTTGATGATTTGTGATTTTATTGCGATTTTTGATTATCATGTGTTGTTAAAAAAAACCTTTTACCTATAGTGCAGTTACACACGTGTTGGCGCCGATTTCTTGCAGCACATGATGGAATGCAACTACAATTTCCACATGGATTTGGTGTCAAACTGCAGCTGCGAGAACAGTTTGGCTAAAAAATGAATATAAAAAAAATTCAAGCTCGTCATTTCATTATAATTGTTAAAATATTTTTCAAACCGGTTTAGAAGAAACGTATATAAATATTTTTTAAACATACCGGTTTAGAAGAAACGTATATAAATAATTATTAAACATACCGGTTTAGAATAAATGTATATAGATATTTTTTAAACATACCGGTTTAGAAGAAACGTATATAAATCCTTCAGATTGTATAGTTTGCGTAGATTCGTTGTCAAAAAATCGACATCTTAATAAATTTTTATCTATTATCTCAGCATCTATCGATTTACAGTTTTTTTTGTTATAACAAGCAGTAATGCATTCGTTATAATTTGCGTGTGCTTCAACGATACTTGTGATGTCATTTACTTTTCTATCTTTGTAAACAGTGTAAGAATACCGTGATGAAGATTCCATTACTGGATAATTATATTCAGACGTGATGTTTTTAAGGCAGCCAATCAAAATAAAGCAACGCAAAACAAAAAACTTGCTTGACATATTTATATTATTGTAGCCTAAATAAATAGTTTTATTTATGAAATAATTAAGAAATATATCTAGAATTCATCATTTATTTCTAGAACCTCAATGTAGTCAAGGACGGTTTTTTATGAAAAAGGTTTTTCATAAAGGCAAATAAAAATGTTTCTTCTTCATCTCGCACAACATCAAGTATTCTAAAGATTTGAATATTACTTAAATTTTGAGGAACCTATATTTAATTCTGATTTTGATTGAATTCGTTGAAAAATTTGGAATAATTCGTTTAGAACCTGGTAATATTGTAATTTTACTTTTTGATTTTTTTTATCGCCCTTAAAAATTGGGTAATTCACAGATCTGTCCTTAAAGTACATCGAGAACTCAAAATTTTAAGTACCTTACACGTTATTATTTCTAAAAGTGAAAAAAAAGTTTTTCCTCCTAACTACTTATTACGCTTTTTTATAAGTAAAAATCTAATAAAAAAATATTTTTGGACAGACTTTGAACTAAAAAAAAAATAAAAAAAAAAAAAAACACACACACACACACACACACACACACACACACACACACACACACACACACACACACACACACACACACACACACATATATATATATATATGTATATATATATATATATATATATATATATATATATATATATATATATATATATATATATATATATATATATATATATATATATAAATATATATATATATATGCACACACATACATACATACACATACATAAAAATAAACTTCGACATAAACTTTTTTTAAATTGAAAAACTCACATTACCAGAAATGCATGACAGAAGGGTGGGGATATGCACACCTTTTTGCCCTTCCTTTTTACTTAAAAATTTAGAGTTAAAATAAATCTATAAAATATTAGGAAATAAATTTAAAATGCAAAAGTTATTTAATAATCAACTTATTTTTTTAAACTTCTTTACTGTCAAAATACAGGGTTATATAAAGGGGTATAGTTTATGATTTAGCAATGATTATGCAATTGCAATTATTTTTGCAAACCTGTTGTGAAAGTACGTCACGAAACCCGTCAAAGAAGCAATTCATGTATACGTCTTTGTCTATATATAATAATACTAATAAATTCTCTTGTAATTTAGCTTTTCAATTGAATAACTGTGACAAGCTAAATTATTTATTAACAAAACCTAGTGATATAAGCTTTGTTTACATAGATATAACTGTTGCTTTATTAAATGGGCGTTTACAAATTTTATATTAAGAGAACGTGCGCACCGTTTAAAAAAAAAATTGTGAATTAATAATATAATGGTAACAATAAACTAATTTCAGTCGGGCTGATTTAAAGACTATGCGTTTTAGCAAGATAGGAATCTAGGTTAAGGTTGGTAGTAATTTAACCCTCTTTCCAAAAAATTTTCTTGTTCATAGCTAAAAGTTTCAACCGTTTCAACAATTTTTGTTAAAAGGGCCCTACACTTTTAAATCAAAGTAAATTTTGAACAGTTTTTTTGATGTTAATATGCTCACTGGTAATCAACAGTAATGCATTATCCATGTTCTAAATTTTAACTATTTCTGACTGAGTTTTGAAAAACTGCAAAACAACCCTTTTATTTTTTTTCAAGAGAGATTTTTTAAAAATCATGGTTGGACATGGTTTCCAAATATGACGACGTGATACCCGCTAATGCAACATATAAACCATGAAATGCATAACTTTGATTTTTTTATTACTATAGCTTGATATTTTTTTTTGTTTTTGGGTTTTGAGGTGCTCCTAGAAGTCCTTAAGGTCTTATCACAGAGCACTGCAGAAGAGCGGTGTTCTGTAATAAGAACTTAAGGACTTCTAGAAGCATTGTTTTTGAAAAGCCTAAAGTACTTTCTAGGTGTTCCATTGTTTTTGAAAAGCTTTTTTTATTTGAGCTAAAATTGTACTAAAGTTTTCTTCAGTTGGGCGTTTTGTTGGTTAATGTGATTATCGTGTTTGAAATGCTTGTAATGATACATTAATAATAGTTTTCTAAATAAGTATCATTTTTACAATCGTAAGTAGAATCACTGAATCTTATTTGTTAATCGATGGTTGAATAATCTTCATTTTATAGACTGAATTTTTTTCAATATTTTAACCTGGTGTTTCATAACTTTATTTTTTATATTTTATTAAACTTCTTTAAGAAATGCAGTTTTAGGAAATCTAATTTTGCCACAGTCATTTTTATAGAACTCATAAGAAAAAAATTATAAAATAAATAGTGATAATTTCCCACTCGTCCGTCCAAGGTGCGAGCTTAGCCTTGTAAAGAAGTCAGTCAAGAAATGGTAGCGGATTAAGATATGTCGGAGGTAGGGAGGAAGGAGATTTTGAAAAGGGTTTTAAAAAATTCCAATAAACTAGTTGTTTAAAATCCCTTTTTAAAAAAAGCACTCTTAATAGTAATACAATAATCTAAATTTAATACACCGTTTAAATAGATGGGGCAAGATAGCGGATGTAAGTCATGAAGTAATTATACATTATCATTGTAATTATTTTATCGTAACTCATTTTCAGCATGAGTTTTCAGTTTGCAAGTATGAAAATTTGTAATAAAAATTTGTAAGAAAAAGCCATCTTGCCCCATTCACTATCTTGCCCCGTTTCTCCCTATAATTAATTAATTACAAAACATTCGCAACAACAAAAATCTTTCTTTTTTAAGCTATTTATCGTTTTTTAAATGGCTAAAACAGTTTGCACAACAAAATGCGAAATGCCAGAATTAGTTGTACACTCTCAACAATAAAAATATGTATCGAAACTAGTTTTACTTTCTCCTTTTTTTAACTTAATATCTGATCTAAAATTTCTACATTGGATAAAATTTTTGATATTGTAGTTTATTCTTCTCCGGCTAATTGCGATATAAAAACCACATATCTTAACTCACTAAAGAGCATCATAACTCGCTTCGAAGAACCAAGATTAAGCGAGTTTTAGCAAGAGCAGAAGTTAATTAGAGTAAAGGTTAGAAGCAGTAGAGTTAGAAAGATAGCATAGAGTCAGCGGACAGACACTACACTGAATGTTAGAACTTTTCATCAAGTTTTTTGTCGTCTTTGAAAATAAAATTTTTAAAAAAATCCACAAAAATTAAATCATTTTATCAAAATTAGCATTGAGCAACCATTAAAACAAACTGCTATTGATTGCTGTGTTAAAAAATGTCTAATAAGTTAAAATAAGAAAATACCGGTTTAATACCGGTACGCACTTCATTCAAATCATTTTTAAACAAACAAGGTTTGTTTTAGGATGTTCGAGAATGCTAAATGTTTTGGTAGCTGTGCTAAAAATAATTAAAATATAAAAAGACATACACTACGTTATTAAAATAACATTATTACCATTTATATAACAAAATTTATAATTATTGTAAAAATTATTAATATAAAGATACAACATAGTAACACAACAATAACATGAAATTTAACCTATCAGCTAATAAAATAAACCGATTTTCGATGTTGTCAGTATACAGGTATTACCTTAGTTATCTTGAATTCAATTTTTTCCCCCTCAACTGTTGACTATTGATCAATAAACTTCATATCATAAAAGTTTATTAAATTAAAACCATATTTCAACAGTTCGACAAACTAAACTAAAATTTCAACAGTTCGGCAAACTAAACTAAAATAATGGCATAGGGTAGATTGGTAGAAAAGGGTAGAACTAAAAAACACAAAGAAAAAATATTTAATAAAATGTATTGTTTAAATTTATAAAAAATCTTTAATTTATGCGTGACATTAAGTTCAGCAAATGCAGCAATGCCGTCGTTGCTACATTCGCAAATCTTGGTCAAATCACACTAATATAAAAAAAATCTATTTTAAAATAATATGTTTACTTTCCCAATTTTTTGATTAGAAAGTTAAGATATAATAAATTTTAATGAAACATTTTTAAAAATTAAAAATTCACATTACCAGAAATGCATATCAAAAGGGTGGGCGTATGCACGGACACCCTCCATTTTATTTACAAACTAAGAATTAAAATAAATTTAATAAAATACTAACAGATAATGATTTCAATAGAAAAATTATATAGTAATCAACTTATTTTTTTAAACTTTTTTTCTACCAAATCACATCTAAAGATTCAAAGTTTACAATTTTGCAAAAGTTGTGCAATAGCAAAGGTTTTTGCAAACCTGTTGCGAAAGTACGTCACAAAACAGGTTCAAAGAAGCAATTCATAAATGTCTTTGTCAATACATAATACAAACTAATAAATACACCTTTAATTTAACTTCTCACTTCTAACAACTGTGACAAACTCAATTATTTATTAATAAAGCTTGATGATAGAAACTTCATTGACATTGATTAACTTTATTATTTTAATTATTTTTTTATTAAATGAGTGTCTAAGGAATATAGAGAACGCACGGATTTTAAAGAGAGAACGTGCGCGCGCTGTTTAATAAAAGCAGGCGAATTTTTAAAAAAAGCTATAGCGACTTAAAAAATATAATTGTGTCAATAAAATAGGCAGAAACATGTCTTCAAAAAAATAAAAGACAAAAAAAAACTAGATGATATATTAGAGATAAGGTAGACCATTAATAAACTTAACTCCTTCAAAAGGAGTTGAGTTTATTACTTACATTTTAGAATTTTTTTTTCATAAAATTAATTAAAATCCACATATTATTGATAAAATAATGTGCGGATCAATTATTAATAAATTTTATATGCAACTTTACAGTTTGAGAAATTTGGTCCTTGCTGTGTTTTTTATTGCGATGAATATGTAAAAGTTATTGATGCTATTAATTAATAATTTTTTTTTTATAATTTTGAATTATATTTTTATTTTTTCAATTAAATATAAAACAACTAACAAATTTTCAAAAACACTAAAAAAAATAAAAAATATGTTGTTTTTGGCTCTTCTTAAAATTAAAAAATCTTGGTTTATCAAAATGTAATAAAAGTTATAGAAGACATCCACGACAACAAAAAAATAACTTCTGAAATTTTCATTAAAGTTGTTTGAAATATTCGAAACAACATCTACTTAATTGTCCTGAATTTTGAAAAACTGAGAAAAACGCATTTAAACTAAAAAAATGTCATAAAATTTAATAAATAAAAATATGATCTATTGACGCCTTTTTAAAGTGTAGATAGGAATGGATAGGAAATAGCCTTTAGTAGCTGAATATATGGAAGAATTGCTTTGATACATCACCAATGTATATAATTTTCTTGTTTCGATAGATGATTGAAAACGTTCAACAACATCCTTTGTCTTCATTAATCCTACAAATCCTTTATAATTAATCGAGCATACATGCTTGCCTTTACACATTGTGTTTTTTTGAACAAAGCCTTTTTTTTACTAGAGTTTCCCGCAAGCATGTTATATTGTTTTCAATGGGCCTACATAGGCATTTTGAGTGGACCGTTGTAAAAAGTAACTTGTCAGTTACTTAGTGGACCATTAGTGGCAGCTGCCAAAAGTAGCTAGCCGATGACTAGCCACTATTAAAATGTCGGAAAATTATCGGTTTGCCATTTATAACGGCTGCCACTAGTGGTCCACCAAGAAACCGATTCATAAAACTCCAATGAAAAGCGAAAAAAAGCTCATATTGGTCCACTGCAATTCCACTAAGACAGTATTTGCTGGGTATTCTATACCTATTTCTCAAAAAACTAATATTGTTCTTAAAGTAACATCAAAAGTTTTTATCCCACTGGTGCTTCCATTACCAAGATAGAAACAAAAATAGCAAAACATCTGCTCCCAATATCAAGACAGAAACGAAAATAGCAAAACTTCTGCTTCCAGTACCAATATGGAAATAAAATAAGTAGACAGTGTGATAAACCTTTTTTTTAAGCGTCATAAATAAAATTTACTATTTATTATTATTCTTCTTACATGTTGATGTTCATCAAAAATGATTGATTATCATTACTAAAACTATTTTTTTTTGCAAAATCATTATTTGCAACATTTACAGAAGATTTACTACTTGAACAAGAAAAAAACTTTTTTTTTTTTTTTGCTGAGCTCCATTTTAGTTCATGTAACTTTGATATAGTTTCTTTAGCTGCAACGTTTGTTGTTTGTTGGTGTTAGTTTCATCTGAAGAATCTACGTTTCTTAGTATTCTTACGTTTATTTCATTTATCTTTATTTTCCATTATTTTACTCATTGATCAAAGCGATAAAACAAAAGTTAGTAACATAGAGAAATAGTAAACATGGTTAGAACATGGTTAGAAAATCCGTGAAACATTAAGTCCTCTAATGCACTAAAAACAGTTTTAGAGCAGCAGTTATCATATGTGTAGTTTATTTAGGAAGTTTTAGTTTTACTATGTGGTATAACTATTATTTGTAGCTACATAGCAAAGAAATAAAGCAAGTGTTGCTTTGGAAAAGTAAAAAAACTTGCTTTTCCTGTTATCGTAGTTAAAAGTCAGTTTTTAACTCCATTAAAAAATTATTTTTAATGGGTTAGCTTCTTTTTTTTCACAAAAAAAAAACACAAAAATTGTAATCTACGATAAATATATTACTTAAAAAAAATTTAAAAAGTTTTTAAAAAATTATTAGGAAATTGTTTTTATAAAATGAAAAAAATGATATTGAAATGAAGCTCTTGATCCCAGTAATGCTCAAAAGCTCTAAAAACAGCCTGCATGCAAGACAAATCTGCATGGGCTGCCGCTCGTGAGTGGTGTTACTTGGAAGGCAGTACAGAATGACGTTTTGTTTATCTGCAAAGTCTACAATATTGTCATTCAAGTGGCTGGATGCTTGCAGAGCCAACAACTCCATTATTTATTTCAGATTTTCAAAATAATCTTTCACCACATGTTTGTTGAACTTCTGTGCTCTTGAAAAATTTAACTTTTGGCTCTTTCTCCAAGAAAAATCTGCATGAAGTTTCATAAAAGGCAACCATTAAGTTTCTAGGTGTAGTTTTCGAAGAAAGTATAACCTGGAAAAAACATATAAGCATAATAGACGATAAAATTTCAAAAAAATTTTGGCATTTTATACGAAGCCAAACAATTATTAAATCAAAACTGTTTAAAAATCTAATATTTCAGAGTTTGCTTTGAACCCTGGATATCTTGCTTTTTAAGCAAGCGATCTAACCACTGCGCCACGGTAGTTTACTTCAATGCTAATATCGCTTGCTACAGCTCTAATGTAAATAAAATATGAAAAACTGTACATTCTAAAGGTCTATTTAAAAATAACAAAATTCTCAATGATATAATAATAATAATAATAATAATAATAATAATAATAATAAATGAAAATTATAGAAAACTCATTAAATATTTATCAAACTTTTGTTTTTATCTACAAACTTTAGAGAAATAAAAAAACCAATTATATTTAATATACTTTTAATTAAAATTAATAGCATATACCTTAAAAGTTTTCCAAAATACAACTATAAGCATTATTAAAATACATTACGTAGCTACCAAATTCTCTATTGCCACTAAAGGTTCTAAATTATGCAATACTTTATTAAACAAAGACCTAAAAATCGTTTTCTCTTTTTCTATTTAAACAAAAAGTGAATAAAACTCTTATTGATGTTAATAAATTAAATTCTTAATTTCTAAAAAAAAATCTATCTAAGATCTCTTTTTTTTTTTTTTCGACATTAAATTTAATTCTTATTTTCAGTTTTTAAACAATCTAATTAGATAAAAATTTGTAACTACCTCAAATTAAAGGGGCTCAAACTTAATAAGGTCATAACGCTGAGAGATTATACTATAAAACTTAAAATTTAATAAAATTTTTAAACGGTACACAGTAATTTTGTTTTTTACTTTTTTATATTTGAAAGATATGCTTTACAATGAAAGCGCGTCACAGCTTACTAGGCGTAGTGATAAGACATTTGTCGTCTTTTTTTTGCCCAGGTCTTATAATTATTATTTATTTTACACAAAAGCGTATGTATTTTTTTTACTGGCAATAAAAACCATTAAAAAAAACAGCTTACTCAGAAGATTCAAAACACTTGGCTATCGTAAAATTCGATAAATTATCTTTTTTTTTTTTTTAAAAAAAAAAAAATATTTTGCCGTTTAAAAAATATTACAATAATCAGAAATATTTTACAACTTTTTAGAAACTTCTTCAACAGGACTTCTTAAAGATTATGAGGATCTTGCCATGAAGCCCTTTACAATTTATTATCAATTTTTGATAAAAATACAATGTCTGTAATAAAATAAAAATACACTTTTATGCAAAAAATTTATAAAGATAAATTGTTAAACAAAACAATATACAAGAAAAAATTTAAAAAGAAATAAAGATATTTTCAATAAAAATATAGCTTTTTTAGGTTTCTGTTTAAATGAATCAAAAGTTGGTTATGTAGAAAAATCAAAATACGGTAAGACTATTTTGATCCAGTGATAAGGACCTTCGTAAGAAACAAAAAGCTGGTCATTGCTTTTATGGCAAAAAGGGGCAATAAGATTGTTATTAATACAAAGAAGTTTTTTCTATATTTAGAGATAATCTATTTTGTATAAACCAAGCAGAAACCTTTTTTAATTTAATTGTCATATTAGTAAAAAGCATATTAATATCTTTATGAGACAAAAACAAAGTTGTGTCGTTTGCAAAATTTGTTGTTGTTAAGTTTGATGATTTATAAAGATCATTTATGTGTAATGTAAAAATAATTGAACCAATTATGGATCCTTGTAAAACACCACATGTTATATTCATTAATAGATGAAATATAGAATCTTTATATATTTTTTATTTAATACCATAAAACATTATTTTTTTATTAACAGGATTTGATGATTGACGGTATCAAATGTCTCGGACAAATCAGTAAACACTCCTAGTGTAAAATATCGCACGTAAGGTGAAGAATGACATTCTCTGTTAAATTTTTTTTAAAACCATATTGGTTTTTGTATTTCATTTTAATTAAGATAATTAAGATATTTGGACGATCCCATATCTAAAAATTGGAGTAATTTTTGCTATTTTTTGTTTATCTGGAAAAGAACGTTGCCCAATAGATGCTATGCATATATTTTAAAGAATATTTTTATATAACATCTTAGGAATCAATCACAATATTATCTATTTACTTACCTGCAATATGTAACACTTAAAACATTACCAAAATCACTGTATTTTCAATAAAAATTATAATCAGAACGCCAAACTCTGCCCGAGCGAAGCCGACAAGCTGTCAAAATGGCGTCAATAAAGCAATTCCCGTTAGTCTTTTTAATATTTTATTGACATTGTTTCATATCAATGCCTTATCTATGAAAAAAACGCTGTACTTTTTGAGTTTCAAGAAAGTATAAGATCACTTTCTAGAAACTGAATAATAAAATTGATTGAAAATGATATATAACTTTGAAATTAAAATACTTTAGATTAGTCTTGATTTGTGGATGTTCCATGCTAAGCCAGCAATATCTTTAGATGTAAAAGCATTGTATAGCAAAATATTGCATGAAACTCGAATGAATAATACATATATATATATATATATATATATATATATATATATATATATATATATATATATATATATATATATATATATCTTCTATTAAAGTTTATATAAACTTTAATAGAAGAAATCGCAACGGTTCGTAAACATTTAATTGCATTTTTATGATATAAGAAACTCAAAATTTTGTAAAAAAACTATGAATAAATTATATTTACAGCAAATTTTAACAGAATCAGAGGTAAAAGGGACAAATTTGAAAAAATTTAAAACACTGTTTCTTGAACACTGTTTTGGTGGATCTCAATTTTTTGTTTTGTTTATAGCTTCGTTATTTTATTATCAATCATGTCTACTAAGAGAATAATAAAATAATAAAAATATTAAAAGCAGGACATAATACATAATTGCAAATTTATGCATAAAAATAAACAGATGTAGTGTTATAAAAACTAGTTGATAACACTTTGTTAGTTGATCATTTTAATCTGCAATCTTAATGGTTAAGAAACATGCACATACTTTAAAAAATAAAACATATATTTAAAAAAAAAAAACACTGAAAATTTCAGTCTAAAAGCTTTTCTTAAACTCGAGAAAACCTGAGAACAGGTTTTGAAGTTGCAAAAATGAATAACATGAAAAAGTTTGAAAACAATGAACAAAGTTATTCCGATAGAATGATTAGCGAAAAAAAAAAAAAGATTCTCACCAGTAAAAAAAGTTTAAGTAAGGTAATATTAGTAAGTATTTTATGCAATACGTATATATTTCCTGAAGAAATAATAAATTTTGCATCATATAATATATTAAAAAAACTCCAATTTTAAAAAGAAATTAGTACTTTTTTGATACAATTCACCCAAACAAACAATATGAATCTTAATTGGTCTACAACTTTGTGTAAATGCGACGTACAGCGTATTTTTCGCGGTTAACATGAATCTCAGTTCTCAGTTCCATAGCACAAAACTTTAATGAAAATAAAATTAGAACGCACACGTGCTACTTAAATGCGTAATATTATTCTAATATTTTTATGTACATTTACTTTCAATTAAATATATAATGATCACAAACTACAAGTTTAAACGACTTACTATTTATTAATATGATATTCATTCTTAATTGTAGATAATAGTTTACGATATCAATACTAAAAAGTTAAAATCAGTATTTATTTAGAATTAAGGAGTTACATACAATTAAATAAAGTACCAATTCTTGCATTTGAATAACATTGAAATAGTTAATTAAATTAAGTTATTACTTATATTAAATTAATTGTATTGAGATGGCAGCTATTAAAATATAACAGTAAAAAGAACCAAAAAATCTAATTCATGCATTGTCAAACTCATACTTTTTTTTTGGAACTTTGGCACTTTTAAAAGTTCCAATTTAATCCGTCAGGGTAAGGCTGGTGTAAAGCATTTTGATAAAGTAACTTTATCAAAATGTTTTACACCATTAGTTTAATAAATTTTGGTGTACACCTCCCCTTTTTAACTAAATTTTTAAAAGTTTAAATCAATTATACAAATTTAAATTTATTTTTAAACTTTAGTAAGTAAATATTTTTGATAGCATTATGTCCATTTGTTCATTTAAGTTCTAACTGATAAAAATGCTTATTATTTTTAATTTCAAAGGTTACATGATAAATGAATAACAACAAAGTATCAGCATTTAGTGTTTTCAAAGCTAAAGAAAAAATTGGTTTTGATATCGGTCTTGATTCACCTTCATCAAAAGCTTTAAATACTCCAAGTGTAAGTATTACTTTTTCTAATTATACCTTGCTAACAACAGTACATAGCATAGAAGAAGCAAAAATTAGTATATGGTCTCAAACCAGTGTCAGAAAAAAAAGAGGAAGTGAAGTGGTAAAAGGGTATAGAACAACCTGAATTTTTAACTGTTACAAAAAGTAGTG
This sequence comes from Hydra vulgaris, assembly GCF_038396675.1. Classification (NCBI taxonomy): domain Eukaryota; kingdom Metazoa; phylum Cnidaria; class Hydrozoa; order Anthoathecata; family Hydridae; genus Hydra; species Hydra vulgaris. Next base: position 33,840,687 of record NC_088928.1, read on the forward strand.
TTTCAAATATAAAGCAAGTAGGTAACAGAATCAAAGCAAGTAGAAAACAGAAGGTAGAATGCACATGTTTTGTAAAAGCTTATAGTGGTTGGTGTATTTACTAAATTAAAAAAAATCATGAAAAATAAAAGTTTATACATTTTTTTATTTACAGTATTTATTTAAACAATTGTCGGATGTGTATTTCAGGCACCCCTATTAGTAAGACCGTAAAAAAGGAGTCACATTTTATGCACAACTTTTATTGAAAACCATGCTCTAACCCTGAACCTAACACTAAAGTTTATTATATTAAAAGCCAAACCCTAACCAAAACCCTAAGACAAACCCTGAACCTAACCTTAAAAGTCAGGGTTTGGATATGGTTTTCAAAAGTTTCATTTTATATAAGACTTATTTACAAACTTACTATAGGAGGAGGGGGGGATGCCTGAAATACACATCTTCCATACAATTTATATGCAGAATCATTAAAAAAAAGTATCGCCTTATTATTTATTTATTATATACTAAATATCATTCAGAGTTATACAGTTGTTGTTGTTTAAATCAAGCATCTAATTTTATTTTGATATTTTATTAGTAGGAGTAATTTACTTAGTTTAAGTATTTTTAACAGCATTAATCAGTAACATCAAATTTTAAAAGTATTGACAGAGCATTGTAAAGTTTTATTAGTACTTTTGCAGTAGAGCTAAAAGTTTACTCAATTGTAGCAAGGTCTATTGCAGTAGAATTATGTTTAAGTAGAATTGTCTAGAATTTATGTTAAAATGGTCTAATCATGATAGAACTTGTAAAAGTTATAAACGTTCAAATAAGTAAATGGAATAATTTTTAAAGAACAAAGTTTCCTAGGAATTAGTTATTTAAGTATATTTTATAATTTTTTTTTTTTTACAATAAAAAAAAAATTATAAAATATTTATAAAGGTTGCATTGTCAATTTTGTTTGTTTTGTAATAATCTCTTGCCTACTATATGGTTTATGATCCCCTGACAATGGAACATGAGTTGTGCTCATTTCTTTTCATTTTGTTAAGCAGGTTTTAAGTATTTATTATAAACTAGTTACATTATTATGTTATGTACAGTATTTAATGTCTTGAAAGTGTTATTTCTTTATCATGTTATTGTAAAACAAAACAAAAAAAGATAGTGAAAAAAAATCTTTTTGACATTTCTCACCATAGTTTATAATTATGGTAAGAATAAATTGTTTTTTTCCAAGAAACACAATAATAAGAATAAACTGTTTTTTCCATGAAACATAACAAAAAAAGGATTGTAGATAAGCAATTAAAAGAATTAGGTGATTGTCTTTCAAAGAAGATGGTTTTGATCTAACACTGCTGTAAACTATGCCTAGAAAATAAAAAAAAGCTACCACATCTTTCTCTACAACAATGGATTACTAAATGAACAATGATAAATGAAATTGAATAGGAGGATGGATATCTTAAAAGTAGTTTACCATCTGAATCAAATTATGACCTTTTTTTATTATACTCACTTCCCAATGGTCATGAAGGCCACTACATTACACTACAACTCAAAATTTTTTTTACAACATATTGGCAACCTTTAAACTGCGAAATACAAGGTTTAGTAAATAAGGCCACTGCACAGAGAAATAACTTAAAACAAAATCAAAACATTAAAAGTACAAACTCTGCGAATCTAATATACTATCATCTAATAAAAACACTTCCTAATTTAGTAACAAGAGTTTAAAATTGTGCTCGTTTCAAGAATTTGTGAGGAAAGCTATTACTTATTTACTTTATTTTTTAAGAAATATTTTTGTTGAAAACAAAAGTTGTTAAATTAAATGGCCAACTGTTTATTATCATAAATCAGAGTTGACTTTATATAAATTGACTTAAATTTTAGTTTAATAATGTATGCATCTATGGCTTTATGTCAATGCTATTGCCGATATATCATCGATAAAAAAATAATTATTAATATAAATATTGAATAAAAATAATTATATAATAATTTCTGAACAACAATAATAGTTAATACATATTAGCATAAAATGTTATGATTAAAGTATATATAACTGCACCTGACACTAGCTTATTATTAAAGAAGTTTTTTAAGTTAAATAATTAACAAAAATTAAATATATCTGTGGAGGTTATTTGTCCATTTAGTCACTTATCAAACTATAGGCCTATAGAACTATTCTCCTATAGGAGTGCAAAAAAAGAATATATGTGACGCATCTGACCAAAACCAGTCGGATGTCGCGTTATGTTATATTGAGAAAACCATCAAAACATCTCAAAAATTCAATTTTCAAAAAATAAATAGTTATAAAAATTGAATTTTTGAGATGTTTTGATGGTTTTCTCAATATAACATAACGCGACATTCGACTGGTTTTGGTCAGACGCCTCACATATGTACATTTCACTTCCTCCATACCTATTTAAGTCAGTCAATGTATGTAACTACACTGCCACTATGGCCATATCAGTCAATTTATATATGCATTGATTATTATTATTGTGTGAAACTTTAGAAATATAAATAAATAATTAAATTACAAAAAACATCAAAATACAAAAATTTGCAACCCTAAAAAGATTGATACCCTCAACCCTTGGGCCTCAAAGTTCCTGAAATAGGTCATCCATGGCTCTGCACCAACACATTTTAATGGCAAAAAATTAAATGTTTTTTTGTATAAGTATTTTTGAGACCTTTTTCATTGTATGCGTGTACAAATAATGGCTTTCAAAGTAATATTGAATAATAATTAAAATTTATATGTATTAAAATGCATTCATTATATAACTAAACAGCAAAGAAAATTAAAAATACTATTGTATTTAAAACAACTACAAAAATTTTAGATGGAGTATACAAATTTGTTGTGTAATTTTGGGGGAGGGGTTAGTAAAATGTGACGATTTGTTACTAGGGTAAGGGGGATGGATTCAAAATTGTCAAAATTTGAGTGATGTATTTTATGGACAACCCAATTTATATCAATAAAAACTAAATTGTTGTTTTGAATTCTCCATTTTATTTTGATTCTTGGAGTTTTTATAATATATGCCGAAATCTATATAGACTTGTTTAGTTCATAAAAGTTTTATTATATGAAGTTATTGTATAGTTTTTTTAAGATATTAAAGTATTTTGTATTTTATAAAGTATTTTAGCGTTATTTGTTGATCATATTATTTTTATTCAAGTATCATAGAATGTTATATTTACTTTTTATTGATGTGATCACTGTCTTTCTGTTTTGTGCAAGAGCTAAATAAAATTAATTCTTTTATAAAAATAAGATGTTGCTTGCCTTATATATTCTGAATCTTATTTATTTTTATTTAAACTAAGAGAATTTTTTTCTAATTTTGTTTATGAGTTTTTTCCCTCCTAAATTCTAATCTAAATTATTATCTAAATCTAAATTATGTTTTAAGTAATAATTAGTTTGAAAAATGACATTTGCATTTACAATTAAATTTTTTAATTAGAAAATATTGATAAGGATGTTTATATAGTTCAAATTGCTAAATTTTGTTAATTTAAATATGGATAAAAATATAATCATGTTAAAATAATGATAACTAAAATAACTAAACATTTTATATATAAAAAATTAATGTTTAAGCTGTTTTAAAATTTACTATTTTAAACCATTTCAGACCAAATTTTTTTTAAATAAATTTTTTTAATTTTTTATTAGAATTCACGTATGTAAACACAGGAAAAAATATATTTTCGCATAACAAGAATGTTGATTAAGTCTTTAGAGGATATTAATAAATGTTCCCATTTGGGAGCGCTGGCCTTTATAGCAGTTAAATAAAAATAACAGAATTAGCAAAACATCAAATTTTTAATTGTTCATATTTGGTAACGCTGGATTGATAAGGGTTAAATAGAGTAATAAACAATAAACATTTTAATAGAAAAATTATGTGATAGGTGATACAAAGTTAAAATGGTACACCAAGACTTGTTAAATTTTTGTTAAAGTTATAACATTTGTTATGATAAATGGCTTCCTGGTAAGCTAAATTGGTAATTTAACTTACCAGGAAGCCTCGTTACCATTGTTTTTTTTTTAGATAATTATAAGTATTTATGCAAATAAATTTCTATTTTTTTAATTATGTTATAATTATATAAATTTCTACAGCTGTAAATATTTATGCAAATAAATTTCTACTAATTGTATTTTTACTAATAGTTTTTTTTATAAAACTTTGTTAAAATTTTTAGAAAAATGGTGACATGAAATCTTCAAATGTTAAAAAAAAATTAAAACGCAATAAAAATGAGCCACTAAGTTCTTTACGTAATTCAATTCGTAAAAAAGTCAAAAAAGATGCACATCATGAGATATCATTGAAACCTGCAGAAAATAAGAGGAAACCCTCTGTACTTCAAGTGTTTGAACGCAATTGGGCAGAAAATATTACTGACTTAAACAGCTCCTCATTAGAAAGGGAATTTTTACCTCAAGTTTTGGAACAAAAAAAGGTCCAAAATGACCTGCATAAAATAGGTTATCAAGAAAAATCTAATTCCGTTGTAGATTTAACAGCAAAAAAATCTGAAAAGAAAAAATCTGTAAGGTTAAAAAACCAAAGTTCAAAAGCATCATCTGCTGCAATAAATCAAGAAAAAAATGATATTACCAATGAACATTCAAAAAATCAAATCAAAAACTTAAGCTCTCTTTCTGGTAAAGAGTTGTTTAACTGGGTACTAGCGCCAATAAGTTCTGAGAGATTTTTCAGGTATGTTAGTTATTGAATAGTAATAGTTATGCTATAACATTTAATCATCACTTTCATAATTTAACATCAAAGCATCGTTGTAGCAGCAGCTTTAGTAGAAACAATATAGATGATGTTATACTAAATAATATTATTTAATGAAACTCAATACTAATGTTGTTATTAACAACTATTGTTGTTTGTAACATGCTGATGATAACATACAATATACTTTGTTATATGATAATATTATCATTTTATTTTATTATAATTATTTTTATTATATTGCTATCATTTTTATAAGATTTGGTTTATAGAAAAGATTGTGTTTTTTTTTATACAACCAGATATCGATAAAATAATTTATTTTTTTAATCATTATTTGGGTTCCAATGCATGATTTTTTTCTTTATTTTAATGATGTTTTTCTTTATTTTAATGATGTTTTTCTTTATTTTAATGATTTTAATGCAATTGAGATGATTTAATCTACAACTTCAAGTTTATTAATAACTGAGAAAACATTTGTTTGCTTAACCCACAAGTTGATCAATCCATATGATCATGATCAAATAACTTGAGGACATTCTCAGCGTCTCTTTAAAGAGTTTTTTAATGCATTTCACCTCAACAATAACATGCGAGCCTTGTCTACTAGACTTAATTTCTTCCCTAACAGTCGTCAGCCAATGGAATTCACAAACTGATTGACTCTCCTCATCTTAATGAGTTTAAAAATTGTATTGATAAACACTTTAGTTGGCACTAGCATTATAATTATCCACCAAAATGTTGCGGCAGCCCATTGTCTACTGACAGGGAGCTAAAGGGTTGCTACCCCTATCAAGTGAGAGAGAAAAAATAAAAAACATATTTACTTTAATTAGTTTAGTCCATATGGTAATATTTTCTTGCCACAGCTTATCATTACTATTATTATTATTGTTATTATTATTATTGTTATTATTGTTATTATTATTATTATTATATTGACTAAATTATATTCACTCTTTACTACCTCTAGTTTGTTCATCAATAACTGCTTGCATTTGTTTGTTCATCAACTGCTTTCATTTGTTTGTACATTGATGAGTAAACTAGTAAAAGTGAATAGCATTAATATGAATCAGAACAATTTTGACATAGAGTTCTCTATCTTGGGTTATGGGGTGCTTTTATTATATTAAGCATTAATTATTAGAAGGATATGGAAACCTGGCAGGCTAGTGGGGACACATAAATGAAGCATGTTAAGGAAGAAGAGGAGAAAATGGCAATGGTTTTGAGAAGGAAACTAGTTTGGTTATAGAAATTCCCAGATCTGGATTATTAAATGATATAAACACAGCTAGAAGATTTTTTAAGATAAGAATTTTTTAATTTTAAATTTAACAATAGCTTACTTTTTTATTGCAGACAATTGTTGTTGAGGCGCACTCTGCTAGCAAGAAAACTATTGAGGAGCTTCCATAGAATAGATTGTTATCAGACATAATAATGCTATATAAAATTGTTACAAACGAAATCGTAGTAAAATATTGTTAAAAATGCAATCATTTTTTAGTTTAAGTTTTTAAAATTTTTTATTAGTTATTTAGGTGCTCTTTATCACAGAGCACTGCAGCATAGCATTTAACCCGGAAGCTCATGCCTCATTCTTACCAATGATGCATATATGATCCGGCTTTTAACCACTGATCTTCAGTTTTGGAGCCAGCACTCTAACCACTACTGCGTAATAAATAATAAAAAAAATAATAAATTTCTTAATAAAAGATGTTCGCTTGTAGATACAGTTTTATTACCAAATAACAAGTCACTGTGTTGCTAAACTTTTTTGAATGTTATCTTTTGAGGGTACAACATGAAAATGAAACTTCTTTTGTGGAAGCATTTTTCATGCTTTTGTTAGTATAATGGTTTATGTATTATGTTTATACTTAAGCACTGAATTTTTCCTTTTTGTATTTTTTTTTTTTGTTTATTTCCACCCCTAGGCTTTCTGTGTAAGCTATGGAATTGTGCTCAAAGATCCTTCACTCAAAATAAAAGCCAGGTTAAAATATAAATAAATAACAAAATAAGAATTAAAAGAAAATTCATTAATGGACTTAATTTAAAAAAAAAAAAGATTAACATCTGTCATCCATAATTATGTGGTTTGGACAGTTTTACATTATCTCTTTTTTTTATTTAAATATGATTACTGGAAAAGTTGAAGCAACTTTCCACAACTAGTTTTCTTTCTCGGCATTTGTTGACCTTATTTACAAATCAATGAGGTAGTATCACAATATTTTTATTGTGATACTACCACCAAGAAGATCATCCTAGGTTTTCAGAATATCGACAGCAATAAATAATAATAAATAATAAACACGTATACATATTTCTTGTTTCCAAATTTAATATGATTTTTTGGAAAATACAAATTTATAAAAAAAACCTAAAATAACTTTTTGTATTCATAGTGAAGCATGGCAAAAAAAACCATTATTCATTAAAAGAAGGCAACCTCTCTACAACACCAATTGGTTTAGTACAAAGAAACTTGACAAAATTCTCAGAGAGGTACTTTTTAAATTTTTAAGTTTAATAAATTTTTTATAATTTTTTAAGAATAATATTTGTCCTTCCCTTATTTTTATTTTTTATAAAAAATTAATTATTAAATTATTTAAAAATGATTAAAAGGTAATTTTTTACCTGTTTTATTGATAATTTATTTTTTGTAATCTTATAGATTACAAAAAATAAATTATCAATAAAACAGTTCACATTTGTTTTTAGCGCCTGTGTTGTAGTATTCACTTAGCAGTAGTTTAATGCAATTATTGCATTTGTTGGTGTTTATTATTACTGAGATGCTTTTATTATTACTGAGATGCTTTTATTTTGTTTTGAATGCTTTTATTTATATTATTATCTTATCTCTCAGTTCAGTTTATTCTTTGACTTCACTTGACAGCTTGATCTAGTACCCTAATGCAACTATTCGCATTTTCTTAATGTCAACATTAAGTTAAACAATTTTATTTTAGTTTTACAAAAGTTTATCAGAAATTTTATGTTAATAAAAAAAGTTCAAAATTTCCAATTTTGTTAATTTTTTTTTTAACAGTTAGTTTTGTCTTTTAGTCTTACAACTTCTAAACAAAAATATTAAAGTACTTATTAGTGTTTTTATATGCTTTACTAAGATGCTTATGTTTTGTTCTGTTTTAAATGTCTTTATTTATAGGGTCATTCCATATAAGATAAACCTTCCTGGGTGACCAATTCAGATTTTCCTGAAATTTACACCCCTAATAGGTTTTACGGTAAATATGATTTCCCTAAAATTTCCTTGAACTTACACTTTCTATCATAATAGGATTCTGGAATTCAAAATCGGCCATTTTGATTTTGTTATATAGTCAATATCTTTAAAACCGATGATTATTTTAATGTAAAAATTTGTTTATTTATTATTTTTTAAACAAGGAATTTGTTTAAAAAATAATAAATAAACAAAAATTTAAAAAATTTAAAAATATAGATATCCGTACATAAAGGCTTATATTTTTCCAATAATATGAATAAATTTGAAACTCAAAAATATGCCAAGAAATAGATCTCAATTACAATAAAAGAGTGTAATTATAAAGAATAAATCTTGTTCTCAAAATAATATTCTAAATATTTTTGTTGAACATTTTAAAAACTGATATTTCTTCAAACTCTTGCTCAGAAATTTGATATCTTCTTGCTGATTGACAAATCCATATAAATAATTTTGAATCCAATGTTACAAAACTTATCATGAATAACGACTACCACCTATATTCTCACAAAATAACATAATTTTCATATTTGCTTGTGTATTCCACTTTCATTTGTTTCAAAAATAATGAAATTTTTTCTTTAAAGTGTCCAAAATGTGAAACCAGAGCATTTACTTTTGCGTAAACATTTACAACAGAAACCCAATATTTGTCTTCTTGCCTGGGCCATTTAAAGTTTACTCCATTTTGTTGCATAAATTTTATATAAATATCTGAATCATCAGCAATTTTTTGTACAATTCCAATGTACCATTCATTATCATAGACAGATGCAAGATATATTCCAGCATGCAAATCACCTATGTGGTCTGGAGTCCGGCCTTCTTTGTCATTAGTTGCATTAACTGTTGTAAAACATGTGTCACCTGATATATGTTTCATTTTTAGCTTCCCATCATTACATGGTATAAAACAGTGATGTGAACACATTCCTGGAAATCTTTTAGAATTAGAGTAGCGGTTGTCAAGCTTAGCATTTTCTATATGATCTGTTATATTAGTTTCAAAAAAACTAATGAATTTAATACCTGTTATATTTTCATTACACCATTCAAACATTTCATTGGCAGATAATATTGGGTTATTTTGCAGGCTAGTCCTTGCTACAAGTCGTTTTACAGTCCCACCAATACCATCACATGGACTTTTGCCATGACTTGCAAAAAATGCAACTTTGCACGTGTTCCATGGTATTGAAAATGATGACATAGATTGCTAAGAGATTTATAGTTTTTGTATTGACTAGCTGCTCATCACTAAAGTAATAACATAAGGTCAAATTTGGCAAGACAATTTCTATATCTTCTAAAGCTCTAGCTAAAAAATGCATTAACAGCATTAGCATCATGTTGCAAACAGTAACATATTATGTAATAGTTTATTGGTTTGAGTTTTTTTCAAAATCTTTGTAATATGTAACGAATGGATGTAGTGTTGCTTTGCTATTATTCCAATGAAATCCTTGGACTGCATCTTGTGCTATAAAACTATAATTTTCTTCAAAATCAAGCAAAATAATAATTTGGTTTTGTTGAAGATTTTCTTTCAGAATTTGAAGGAATAAAGACTGCCTTTGAAATAAAATGGTGTGATCGCAAGTTTTCATTGTAGAAACAATTTCTTGAAGAAACTCCTCTAACGGAAATTCTAAAGTTGCCAAACTAATAGTGTTCTCCTTTTTTAACCACTGTTTGTACGGCACTATATCCTCATATTCAAAACCATGTCGATTGAAGATATCACTTATATACTGTTTTAAGTTTTCTACATTTGGGCAGTTATCACAACTATGAAGCATACAGCTGCAATTCTCAATGTCACATGCTGTTTTTGATAAAAGTTCTTTATATTCATTGTTACCAGGCACTGCATAAGTAATCAACTTTGAATTTTATTGTACTTGATAGACACAAACTGAATGCACACCAGATGCACTATCTACTGTTACACACCATTTTGGATAAAGCTGAAAAAACTTTGAAAATCCTACTTTCTCTCCTGTTTTTATAAATTCTTAATGTAGTTCTTTTAGATTTACAAGTAATAATTGCTTTTGGATATGTTGTTTTTGACCAGTGATTTTAACTGAAACAAATTCTTTTTCGCCAGGACAAATCCAAGAGTATTTATCATACTAATAAAAATTCTTGATATTTGTTTCAAGTGCTTGTGATATCTTAATTCTAGTAATTTTTTTACACTCTTCTAAGATACCTTTTTTTTTTTAGAGGCCTTTAGTTTACTCGCTTTTTTAACCATTGACTTTGGTACAGAAAAGCATTCTGTTGTTTGTTGGATTGTCCTACTATTTGGTGTTAATATTAATAGGTTTATTTTTTCATTTCTGTATGATTTAGCAATTTTTTGCTTAATAGCTTCACAAAATAAATCTTGGTATGTCGATTTTTCAAATATTCATGGTTTATTGAGCAACTAATAGAAATTTCATTATTAGAAATTCCCAAATAATTTGAAATTAATGTTTGGCAAGAACTTGAAACATCCTTTAACTTTTTTTTTTTCCATAACTGGGTCTGTCTTGAATAGACACTGATTTTAAAGGAGAACAGCCCAAAATCCTTAATGTTTTATTTGCAATTTCAGAACCAGTCTGAATGTATGAAATATTGGTTTCATCATTGATTCTATTGCTTTCAATAATTTCATCTTTTTTACAACAAGTTTTCTTTTTTACTACAAAGTTTTTGACCCGGGTATAACTTCATTCTTAAAGCAGTTTCTTCAGTGATTAACAGAAGAGGTTCTAAAAAAAATAAATAAGAGAACCAATCTATACAATTATTGCAATTTTTATCAAAAAAGTAAAACCTTGTGTAAACATTAAACTTGTTAAACACAATTTTTTTTTGTCATTTACATAAACCAATGACAAGAAAAATTTTTAACTTTAAAAGTATTTGCATAAAAATATTTTTTTGTGAGATTTTTTCACTATAACTTACTGAATGCTTTAGTTTTTTGAACTTTATATAGGTCACAACAATACCTTTGTGTAGTTTCATAACATGCAAAGAACATCTTTTCATGATGAAAACATATACAATTACAGTCATTTAAAGTTATACCATATCTTTTTTTTTTTTTTTTAAACATCTTCGCTTCCAACAAGGCTGCAAGCAGCCACTAATTAAAGTTGGAAGTTACTGAAAGAGAAAAGATAAAGATTGTAGAGCAAGATAACGATTGACAGGCGACTTAAAGGATTGCAAATTATATGAATCATGAAAGCAAGATGAAGGAAGCGAATTCTAAAGAACTGACGTTCAAGGAAAAAATCTAGACAAATAAGAGTTTTTGGAGTACTTGGGAACAGTCACAGAAAAAAGATGAGACTTAATTGAATGACGAGTAATGCGAGAATGAATTTTAGTAGATGGCACAAGAGATGCTAGCTCTTTAGAGCAGTGCCTATTATAGTATTTGTAGAAAAGAGAAAGAGTAGCAACATTACTATGATGTGATAATGGTTGGAGATTAGCTGCAAGAGCAGGTCCAACTATGTTTACTATGTGTTTTTGCACCTTGTCTATGTCTTGTCACAACTATGTGTCTTTGTCTATGTGTTCATGTCTTCAACTATGTCTTCAACTATGTGTCTTTGTCTATGTCTTGTCACAACTATGTGTCAACTATATCTTGTCACAACTATGTGTTTTTGCACCTTGTCTAAAAGAGAAAGAGCATCATTAGAAGATCCGCCCCAGATATAACAACAGTACTCCATACAAGTCTGGATTTGAGATTTAAAGAGATAGAGAATAGAATCCAGATGAAGAAAGTGTCAAGCTCGATAAAGAGATGCAACCTTATCAGATGCTAATTTTGCAACGGATTTGATATATGGTTTCCAAGAAAGATAGGAAGTAAGAGTTAATCCTAGAAGATGAAGAGTAGGTGACTCATCGAGTACATCACCGTTCATAAATATAAGAAGATCTAAATTTTTGCGATTGGCTGAAAAAAATTGAGTTTTATTTGAATTAAAGTTCACCAGCCACTGTAAGCCCCATGCTGTAGCAGAAGTGAGATCCTTTTCAAGCTCAAATGCCCCCCTCCAAGCAATCACAGAGTGTTGGTTTCTTATCACGACAAGAATAAATGGTAGTACCATCAGCGAACAATGCCATCTTAAATGTGAGAATATCTGGAAGATTGTTAATGTAAATTAAAAAGAGTATAGGGCCAAGGATTGAACCTTAAGGAACCCCTGAGGATACAGAGTAATAAGAAGAGTGCTGTCCGTTGAGGACAACTTTTATACTACATTTGGAAAGGAAAGATTCAATAATCTTAAAGATGTTACCAGATACACCGTAAGAAAAACCTTGCTTATGATAGGAAGAAGACTAATGGGACAGTAGTTAGAGGAATCAGATCGCTCTCCAGAATTTTTGAAAATAGGGATAACAGATGCTGCTTTCCAGCAGGCTGGTAAACAAGACTTTGATAAGCACTTGTTAAATAGTTTTGAAAGTATGGATGACATTTCTGGAGAACACTTCTGCAAGACTAAAACAGTCTAAGTAGGAAATCACATTAGATACAGAAGCTGGAGTGATATGAATGTCAAGTAACGGATCAACCTGTTTGGCGGTTATATCAGGTAGAACGCAACTAGTGGAATCAAGAGATGATAATGACGAAAAGTTCTTAGCAAACAATTCAGCTTTGTCTTTTGGTGAGGTGACAAAGTCTGAACCATACAAAAGAGGTGGAATTACAGATTTGCCCTTATTATTGATACTATTAGAGATTCTCCAGAGTTTCATTTATTGAAACTACTGGCAATTTTAATAGTGTTATTTATCTAAATTGCCTTAAATTATAACAATTTATTTTTTATTTAAACAATATATTTATTAGCAATTGTTAGAAATTGTTGTTTAAAAGCAATATCAGTAGGAAATTCTAATTATTTAAATCTGTAGCAAGCTATTTTAGTGTGACACAACACTGATTATCTAAACATACATTTATAATTGTGTTCGTATATATATATGTATATATATATATTTTGTAGTAAAGCAGACACATTTGCTCCCCGCTCGTGAAACACGAGCGGGGAGCAAATGTGTCTGCTTTACTTTTTGTTCAAACTTGTTTAATTTAGCAGTAAAATTGTTTTCTTATAATTATAAAAGCACAAATATAAAATAAGAATGGTATGTTTACTATTTGAACCAATTGCATGTAGAAATGCAATTTGAATAGAAATGAGGTGCTAATAGAAAATTACTATACAAATGCAATCTGAATAAAAAATTACTTTAGGAAAATTAAAACTTCAGAATTTTTTAATTTGTAAAAATGTCCTTTAAATTTTTGTTTGATAATAAAAATAAATATTTATAATAGAAACTTTTTAAGTTTGTTTTTATATTTAGCATTGGTTTTTTATCAAAATATAGGTTTTTATGGCTATGAAAATTGATTTCTGGTATCAAAATTGAGGACTACTATGTCACTTTTGTACTGTTTCTACTAGTATGTCTTACTAGTCTGTCACTTTTGTAGAGTTTTAACATTTTAAAAGGTGGTTCCAGCTATTTTTCAAAATGTTCAAAAAAAGGTCGAAAGATTATTTTAAACATTTAATAGGTAACATTTGATAACATCAAATAATTTTTATGATCATTACACTGGGGATAGAATGTGCAATTCTTTTTATCATGTTTTAGTATTTTGTTTGCATAACAAATAAGAAAAACGGGTTAAAAAAAAGTGAAACTTTTTTTTCTTTAAAATTTTTTTTTTTGATGCAGTAATTAAAATATTCTCAGATAGAAATGCATAGTAGTTCTGCAATTTTTTTCTCAGTAACAGCTGCATCAAAATTTTTTTAATATTTGACATTTTTTACACAAATTTTACCAACTTTATTTGCATTTAAGTTGTCTTAATGTGATCAAAGTATTATTAAATGACATAGAAAAATATATATGTTAGGTCACCAGGGTTTACTGTTGGTTGCAAATGACTCATGAATTTGTCAATATATTTTCTTTTAAAAAATTTACAGCTTTAAGTATGCTACTAGTAATCAAAAGTTGTTTTTAATCATACTAAGAGCAATTAAAAAGAAGTTTCAAATTTTGTCTAATAAAATTATAATAATATAATATTTATTGTAAATATTTTTAAAGATATAACTTAAAATTACACTTTATCATGATTAATAAAAATTACATAGTTAACTATTAATAAAATTATATTCATTTATTAACATGACAAGAAAAAGCTCACGCTGAAACTTCTTAGTCCTGTAATGGTTTGTTTTTTTAATTTTTCTGTCAAACACACTTTCAGTTTGTGGTTTCAGATTATGATGCTCTGTTTGGAGTTAAACCTGACTTTTGTGGATCACAGTATTTGGTGTCTGTGTGTGTCAATTGGAGGAAAATTAATGATTGCCTTATTCCAGGGTTGGCACCCAAAAACCCAAACCCAAAAACCCACCCAAAAACCTAAGAGCAAAAACCCAACTTAATGAGTTTTTGGTCATAAATTTTTTATTTATAACTATTATATTCATAAATTAATTTCCATTCACATTCAAGATTCGATGCTGGTCAAAAATTTTTCTAAAAATAAGAAGTTTAGTGAATCATAAATAAGAATTTATTTTATTTGGAGCAGTAATATTCAAACTTAAAGGTTTAGAACAAAGTTCTTTAACAATTTAGTCATCAGCAACTGTGCATCTTGACCTTAATGTAAATAAATTTGTACAAGCATTGTTGCTTTTCCTCTTCCTAGAAGATTCCTAATTTTGCACCAAATAATGCTAAAGGATGAGAAAAATCTTTTAATGGACTATTTGGACAAATGTACAACTGTTGTTATAATCTTGCAAAACTTGCAGACAATTTGGAAAACTTTCCTTTAGTTCTATAATTCTCCACCAATTTGTTCCTGATTTTGTGCTTTTTACACTATCGTTGAATAAATATTTTGGGCAACAAATTTTTAGTTTAAATGTTTAGTAGCCTGGCATAAATTCAGGATAGACTTCATTCCTCAGCTTCTTCCTTTTGATTTCTATCCAATGTTTTTTCTAAGTAAATAAGTAAAGTTATAAGGGTAATTAACTTACAAAAATTTTTTATCTGTATTTATTTTAATTTGATCTGATACAAGTTTTCAAGTTTTTTACAATTTTACATTTACCTTCATTATTTTTAGTTTTATTTGGGATCTTTTAAATTGACCAGAAAATGATATGAAACCATTGCTTTTTGAAAACCTCTTTAAAATATCATCTTTGTATTGTCTTATTATGCGCAACTATGAAATCATTATGTACTTCAATCATCTTGAATTAGGGTAACATCACAATTATCATCAAGATCATCATTATATTGATTACTTCTTCATTTACCTTTACTAAGAGCTCTGAAGACATCTGTTTTCTATTTTGGGGCTCGCACTCAGGTCTAAATATTTTAAGCAGCTCGGTAGTCAAGTCAAGATTTTCTACTATGTAAAATGGTATATTTATTGAAAAAAAAACCTTGCAGTTTGCAAATCCAGTTCATTCTTTTGATTACTTGCTGCTGTTAACAAATTTAAAAATGGATGTTTGCCATTGCATCGTCATTGCAGTTGAATGAACAATTGACGAATAAGAAAAATCACTAATAAAGCTTAAACAATTTTGATCATTATTATCTGACTAGTTAGACTTGTTTGATGCTGCAGATGTAGATTGCCTTGACTCTAAAACTGATATATCGCTAAATACTTCTGCGGAATCATTAGTGTATCTTTTTTCTTCCTTCTGGATTAATCAAAATGGATCTTAACTCTCTCTATTTTTTTAATTATGCTTTCTTTGCAATAATTACATATTACTCAATTTGGTTGATCACTTAATATGACCACTTCATTCCACCCACTAGCCTAATTTCTTCCCTCTGATTGATACTTTGACATGTTAATGTCAAATGAAGACCTATAATCTACCTATATTTTAAATTTAACTAGAAAGATAACTCAATTTAAAAATAGCTTTATATATAAAAAAAAATGCAACCTGATTATTAATTAAGCTTTTGTATAAGACAACTTTAAAAAATGAAAAATAAATAACTTATCAAACTTTGTTACTAAAGATTTATACCGAACGTTAGTAAAAACCCTAATACCCAATAACCCACCCAAAAACCCGGTTGGGTTGGGTTTTTGCTTAAAAACCCATGTTTTTGCGAACCCTGCCTTATTCTATTTTTAATTGCATGCTAGTCACCAAATAGATAAAAAAAAATATGATTTCAACTTTTTAATTTCTAAAGTTTAATTTTTATTTCTACTTAGTTCTTTAAAAGTTATTCTTATGTAAATAGTTATTCTTTTATTTCAAACTAAATTTCTAAGCCATCACTACTGGCTACTACTGTTTATAAACAAACACTACTGACTTTTTTCTTTTTTCAAAATATTGAATAATGTATTTTGTACAATAAAGTAAAAATTTAAATTAAAGTGAACAATCATTTCCAAGCTTTATATTGAATTTTATTATTATCTAGCATTACTTATATTTTAATTAGGTGTGGCTTTCTAGATGTTTAAAATGCATTAAAGCAGCCTTCATAATGGCTGATCAATAAATAAAAGTAAATAAAGTAAAATATTTTCGCTATATTTTCAAATTATTTTTAGAAAAATAATATCTGAATTTTAAAAAAATTATCTTGATGATCTATGTTGGAATTACACCCTATTTGCTCTCCAGAGTTTGGTCCTATTTTGTCTTCGGAACTGCAAATATGTTTTATATAAAGATATAATCTATAGATCTAAAATATGAAAAACTAATTTAACTTATTATATTTCTAGTTTATAAACGTACTCCAGACATAATCCAACGGTTTAATAATATTGTACAGCTAAAGAGAATTTAACAAGTTCAGGTCCCCTTATCTATCGATGTTGCTTAAATGGCCAGAGTAAAAATGGATCTTTTGATTCTGAGGCCATTACTCTAACAGATGCACCGCTGCTGCTCAAACCAAACTGATATTTAAATATAAAGCTAGTAAAAATATCTAACAATAAAAACAACAAATCAATAAAAATAAAAACAAATCAATCAAAAATAAGAACAACAAATCAATCAAAAATAAAAACAACAAATTAGTTTATCTGTTGCTATTAGTTTACAATTATTAAATTAAATAAATTTTTCTGTTCTTAAAAAAAAAAAATTAAATTTAAAGTTACTTTTAATATTTTTTATAATTTAATGCAAAAGTTTATTATTTAATAGTATTGATGTATAATTAAATAAAATAGTAAAATTGTTATGCAAATAACTATTGCAATATTAAAAAAAATAATAATATTCCCAATGGTTCGAGAAAAATTTGGCCAGGTACTTTCAAATAAAAAATAGGTTTATTAGGAGTCTAAGATGCTACCATTGATACAGCATAAAAATTCAAAAAAATTAAACAACCAATGAAAAGCATGAAGAAAAAAAATTGATTCTTCTAACCCTAAATAAGAATATTTTATTAATAAAATTGCATTTTTATACATTGTTGTTGTACATTTTTATACTTTGTTGTTGTACATTTTTATACTTTGTTGTTGTACGTTTTGTATTATTTTATACTTCAGCTTTTTTACTTTCTTTAGAAAAATGTTCAATATACAAAAAATTTAGACATTGCAGTTTATAGAAATGGACAACGTGAAACATTGAACCCTGAAGGGAGAGCTTTTCCATCTGTTGTCTGGAAGTTTTATGAAGTATAGTGTAATATTCTCTAAAACTATTTTAAATTATTTAACTAAAATAATAAACATGTATATTATAATGCTCCAAAATATGTTTATTATAAAGCTCCAAAACCATATTATTACTATTGAAATTTTTTTTCATGATTGAATCATTTTATGAATTCCCTCGTGTAGTAGTGACAAGTAAGATATTGGTGAGAAGTAAGATAATCCCCACAACGTCTCTGGTTACTACTAGAGACTAGATTTTGAATTTAGTTTGTTTCTTACAAAGATGGTTCTCTTTTATTCTCATTGTGAATCTCATAAATTCCTATTAATAAATACCTAATAAAGTAAGATGAAAATTTTAAAATTTTTTTACAAAAGTAGTTTTACAAACACAAAAAAATATACAAGTACGTTATATACTTACGTGTACAATTATGTGTGTGTGTGTCTATATATAAAAATAAAATATTGGTTTAATTTGATTATTTTGCACACTATTTCACATACTATTTCTCACAATATTTCTCAAAATATTTTGAGAAAGTATGTGAAGTGAGAAATAGTCACATTATCTCCTTAATAATCGTTCTACTTTTTTCCTTCTAGTGCAGCTGCTATTCTATTTATGATTATTTTTTTTAAATCTCTTCCACAAGAACAACAAATAAATCTATCAATAGAAAGGCGTTTATTCTGGAGAACAAACACCTTTCTGTCATTGCAAGAAATCGAAGGTGTTGTCTGAAGCTAAGGTTGATTACTATGTCTATAAATAAGGCTTCAAGATAGTGCTGCCACTAATTTCTTAAAAATGATCATGAGAAAATATGAGCAAAGACAACAACCTGGCAATATGTGGGCAATATTTCAGTCCTATATGAGGTTTTTTGATACTGATACTTCACTGTTATTAAAACTTCACAAGTTGGATAAAATATGAAAATAACATAAATTTTTGATACTTGTATTTGTTTTAAAAACCTAAAAGTAGTAAAATTTGTAGATGATTCTAATATTTTTCATACCACTGAAATTTAAGTTTTAATATAAAATTGTTTTCTTTTTTTTTTAGGATGGTTGTTCTATTCGTCTTTTAAATCCACAGATATTTGCTAAAAGTGTCCATCAACTAACATCACGCCTTCAGGAGTATTTTGGTTGTTTAGTTGGATCTAATGTGTAAGAAATTGTTTTTTATGTTGGGGATTCATTTGTAGTTTTATTTTATTTTAACCAAGAACATTTATTCTTATATTTTAAAGAATGTTTTTTTTAAAGGTATTTGACACCACCTGGTAGTCAAGGGTTTGCACCCCACTATGATGATATTGAAGCTTTTGTTATTCAACTTGAAGGAAAAAAGCACTGGAAGCTTTATCCACCAAGGTTTAAGTTTTATCCTCATATAATTATTTAATTTTTTATTGATGTGGAAAATATGTTTAATTTAAGATTTTTTTTTTTTTAATGTTACTTTTTTTAAATTAGTGTAATCATGCAACATAAATGATAAATTAAATTTTGTGTAAAGAATTTTCTAAATCTATATTTTAAATCCAAAATTTAAGTTAAATATTTTTGATTTTAAATAAAAAGACTATATGAATTAAGAAAAAATAAGTCCTACACAAGTTTGATGAAATTTTTTAAAAGATTCTATAGAAAATCAGACAACAAATTTAAACAAGTGCTGCTGTTCTATTGATATTGTACATGAGTGCCACTAAACCAATATTCTAAATCCAAATATTCACAATTTTTTTCAAAAAAAAACTATTTACAATTTTATGTGTTAAAAACATACTTTACAAAAAATTTACTTACTATGTGCATTTATTTACTCATGAAAATAAATCCATATAATGGTTTAACTTTGATTGACCCATGAGTTAACTTGAACAAATCTCAGACAATACTTTAATTCTTATTTTGATAATAAATTGATATTTAAAGTTTCTAACAAAATTTTTAACTATTTTATTAATTTACTTATTTAAAATATTTTTTACAATCAATAAATAGTTTTATGAAATTAAAAAACCACAAATTTATGATGACTCTAGGCAAATTGGTTTTAAGAGCACAGTAGCTAATGAGTAATAGCAATGGTATATTTAGTTTGGTCACCAAAACCATTTTACGTGAAAAGAATCAAATTTTTTATTGAAAATAGCCTATACACCTCTCAGAACACCTCTATACACCTCTCAGAAAACACAGAATAACTTGTATTTAATGCACAATTGTATTTATATTCAAGCAAATAAATTTTATTTTTTAAATAATTTTAAAATACTGCATGAGCATTGCATATTTAGTTTTGACATCTAAGAATATCTAAATTGGATAGAATAAAAAATTAGACTGAATCTTGATTTCCTGCCTGTTGGATAATGTCATCTGAGTTTTAAAACTCTTAAGAACATATTGACCACTCCAACTATCATCCTTTCAGTCTTCTCTATTATTAGCATAATCTTTAAGTCTTTAATCAACAAATTTCTAATCTCGAGTCTAATAACTTATTGTCAGACTTCGCAGTTTTTGATCTTCTTGTTCTGTGGTTGATTTGCTAACTGCTTTGAATGAAAGATTATATTATACATTAGATTAGAAGCAGCAAGATAAGGGCTATTGCTCTTGACATATCTAATGCTTTTGAATAAGTTTGGTATACTGGTCATAACCATTCCACTGGCCTCATATGGTGGATCTGGAAAAGTTTTTGAGATTTTCATTTCTTATCATTATCATATTATTTTTCTAGTTTTTTTTTTGTTGTTGTTGCACTCCAATCCTTTGGAACTCTCTCCCATCTTCATGTTTTTCTGACTCAACTTACAACTTACAACTTTTCAAGTCTTCTGTCAACCATTATTTTGTTTCTTAACTCCATTCTTTGTTTTTTAGTAATTCCCAACTTAGTGATTGCTTGCAGCCTTGTTGGGAGTGAAATAGATTTAAAAAAGAAAACTCTTTTATATGGTGATATCCCAAAATATTTTGCAGCTATAAACCCAACAGTTTGATTTTAAATTAATAAGTAAAAAATTAATAAGTATACAGGTAAAGCCAAGTAAAATATAAAAAGAAAAAGCAAAAAAATATAGGTAAAAAGTTAAATAAGAATTGAAATATTTTTTGGATTTTTAAAGTTTTTAATAAAATCTTTTATATTTAGAAATTCAAATGAAGTTTTAGCTCGTTATTCTAGTGGTATGAAACATTTCAATTATGTCAAATATTTTAGTGTATTTTACAAAAAAAGAGTATCTATTATTCTTAAAGAACAGAGCAGTAATAAATTAGTTAAAGAACACTTATCTAAGCTGACCTTATACTGTTCTGGAATATTCCTGATTATCCTGCAGAAGCTTTAGTTAGATTAGTGTTTTTTTTACTAATTTTTTGCTTATATATATATATATATATATATATATATATATATATATATATATATATATGTATATATATATATATATATATATATATCCTACACATACATACATATACATACATACATGCATGCATGCATACATACATACATACATAAATACATACATACATACGTACATATATTGGTATGTATACAGGGTGTTAACCAGGAATAAATTTGATTCAGTGTTTTGATGAAATTGGATTTTGTCAAAATATTTCCCAATCATCTTTCACCTCCCCTGAGATTAAAATGTGTTCCGGCATGGGGTCTTTTTTTCAACGCTGAAGTGGAGTAGAAAAAAGAAAGAATATAAAACTCTTTCTTCCTCTACTCCACTTCAACCCTGCATAGATTGACTGGACAGAAAAAATAAAATAAAATATCGTCTGTAACATTTATTGAAGATGAATATGAAATCAACATAAAATTAAAAGTGTTTCACAGCAACACGGCAAATTAAGCTCTGATTTCCAAAGATATATTAAGAACTAGATACTTACATATTATAAAATAATCAGTGTATTAATTAATTTATATTACAAATAATATATTTGATTTATTTGTAATCCTAATATATTGCTGCCGCTTTCATTTTAAGAGTATTCTTTTTTACTGGTGGATATTAAAGGGGGATTTTTATTGTATTATAGCAATTTATGTTCAATGAAAATCTCCACAGAAGATAATAATCTTCTTCTTATTATGTAAATTCTGCTTTATGTCCTTTATAAACAAAGGCTTACACCATCATGTATTGTCATCAAAAGAAATGTTTTAAAAAAAGAAAAAAAAAGAGGTTTTGAAAATAGTAGCATAAGCTCGTAAATTTCATATTTCACATTTATTGCGAGTTCAATTTTTAATTAATATTAATTTTCTCTATACATAAGTCGCATAGCAAAATAATGTTACAATTACAAAGTCTGAGGAAAATGCAACAACAAATGTCGTTTAATTACAAAGGAATATTGATCGCAAGCAATTGCACGCTATCATAGCAATGAAGAATTCAAATAATTATTTTTTCATTCATAGTCATAAAATGTTGTTATGACTATGGTTCATTCAAACATTTAAATTTGCTTTTATGTTTAAAATTCAAGCAAGCAGTGAATCTAGTTTTCTTGTTTTTTAAATTTCTAGTACCAGTTTGTTGTAATAAAAAAAAAACATTCTTGTTATTAAACATATTTAATTTATATTTTAATATACGTGTTTAATTTACCTTTTAAATAAAAGCAAGTTGTAAAGTCAAGAAATCTATTTTCCTCGTTAAATTAATTTCTAAAACCAGTTTGTCAAAATCATAAAGCATTTTTTGTATTTAACTTATAATTCAGAGGTGGTCTTTTAAAAAAGTTAGTCAAGAAATGATATTAGATAAGTAAAAAAAGATTTTAGTCGATGCGATCACCAATAAAATACCAAACAAAAAAAGAAAAACAATAACTGAAAGACTTACCATAATATCTGTAATTGATCAATTTCAAAATAATTTCAAAAATGTATCTGACCTAAATGGCTTCTCAATATTTTTGTTGATGAAGCATGTGTATTACTTAAAGTTGAGTTTGCATTAAGACTTAATAAGTTATTTAACTTTTCAGCCAAAATGGGCAAAGCTTGTAAAGAAATAGCATTTGCGGGCGTTAAACCAAACAAGTTTGTTATTTTTTTAGATTGTACTTTATTTTTTGCTAACTTTTTCATATAATATTTGCTGTTGTTGGAATGCATTGCGAAGAATTATTTGCAAACTTTGAGAAATGAGTTTTAACTATTTCTCAAACTTTGAGAAATAGTTCCGTGTGGAGCCCTGTCAACGGTGTCAATACCACATTTGACAGGGCTCCACACGGCTAGTTTACATCCTGATATGTTTCGGCATTCAACAACCGTTCAATGGTCAACGACCACCTGAAATTACTAAAATAGCTATTTGACCTCCCAAAATTAATTCTTCCTGGTCATAGTTGACCGGTTGAAAAAAAATTTGTATACTTAAAATTTCATAAAATCATTTAAATTTTAAAAAAGCGTTTAAAATAGTTTTATGATTAACGATATACATTTTACTGATGGTAAAAATCATAATCATTTTACTGATGGTGAAAATCATAATCATTTTACTGGTGGTGAAAGTCATAATCATTTTATCATATTTTTATAAATGATTGAAGTTCTTATTTTAATATTTTTTTCGTAAAAATTTTTATATATTATTATGGTTGGCTAAAAATATTTTCATCCAACATACTTTGTTTCTTTTTTAATTAATCTTTTTATTTATATTTTTTGTAGCTTATACCGCCATTTGCAAATTATTTTTAAAATAGTTTAAAAATATCAAATGCGATTGCACTTTTTTTTTTCATGTTGTTTATGTAACGTAAGTGTTGTAGTAGCATTCCATAGTATTAAATATTCAGTTTTAATTTTTTAAATATTTAATTAAAGTTGTATAGAAATTTAAAAAAAAAATTAAGTTACTTGATTTTATTTAAAATTATTACTTCAAAAGGAATATGAGTTTGTTAATTTTCAAGCATTAACTTGTTTTTGTATTTATAAAGTTCAGAAATGAAGAACTATTTTAAGAGAAAGCATTCAACAAAAAAAAATTTTTTTGAATGTTTAATAATCGTTGATTCTTGAGACCGCTGTGTATTAGCCAGTTCAATTGACTGCTCGCATTCGATTTCTTATTTTTCATGTTGGTATGTATGTATATTATATATATATATATATACACACACACACACACACTCTAAAATGAGTAACTTTGTACAAATATTGATAAAGAATGTAACTTTTTGATTAAAAGAAGTGTTTTCCTGAAACTATTTTGATGTTTAAATTTGCGCATAGCTGGGGTTATTAAATTAGTAAAACAGTATACTCACTATATTCACCAAATTTTATATAAAGAACCTAAGATAACTTAAAGGACTTTAGAAAGAGCATCAAAAAGAAATGTAAATCTATATATTAAGTAGAGTTAACCTCACTTTTCGCCTTCAGGTGCTGTTTCTGTTTCACTATCATAAT
>NC_088928.1:33872500-33922500 GCF_038396675.1 Hydra vulgaris
ATAACTTTTTTATTATCATAATCATTATGATAATAAAAAAGTTATGAGAAAATGAGTTTTTTACTACATTATTAATGTAGTAAAAAACTCACCATAATTTGAAAAAAGCGTTAAATAAATTATAATTGCTTTTTTCTTCAGTAAATATTTTTTTCTAATGTTGTTTTTTTTCTTCTTGTAATTAACTTTATCTGTATATTATAACAGTATGTATAACAGTATGTATAGGGGAGAGTAGAGTTGGTTGTTACAATTTTTACATTTCGCACTGCTTAGGTTTTATTTTTCATTAAATTTAAAGCAAACGTTGCAATAAGCTAGTTGAACTACTTCCAGTATATTACCACCTTTTCATGATATTTAGTTGAATATATTTTGCTGTAAAATTGTTTCTCGAATACCTCTTCTGTATTACAACCATCTCTCTGGGGGGTTTCTTTGTCACATAGTGTGGGGTTGGTTGTCACAATTTTTCATATGTATCGATTATAACAAGGTAATGTAAATTTGAGTACAATTAAGTTTATAAAATAATGAATATTTTTGAAATATTTATATAATTTCGCTTTTTTTGAGACCCAACATGATACACTTTTAAGAAACTGTTTTTTGATAATATTAGGGGCCTGCTTTATATTTTAAGGTCTTGTGCCACAACTAAATATACTTTTTATTCAAAAAAAATTTTAAATCTTGTATTATTTTATTACATAAAACACATTTAAGGGGGTGGGTGCAATGATTTTCAAAAAAAAATTGTTTTTATGGTCACCCTAATAACACCTTTATATCATGTCTGATAATATATATTTATAACATGTTCGATAAGAATTAAAGAAGTGCGTTCGAATGCCATTCCTGACCACGCATAAAACATTTTGTTTTACAACTTGACCACGCAATTTGTTTTGACAACTCTAGGCATTTCAAAATGCGCTTTTCGTAAATACGTGTATTTAATAATTTGTATTTTTATTATTTATTTAATTATGTATTTAATAATTACATAATTTATGTATTTAATAATATTTAATATATTTACATAATAATTTATGTAATTAACAATTTACAAAGCATTTCACATAGTATAATATTTTTTTTTAAATGTAATACAAATATATTTTCCTTTTCAAATTTTAGTTTTTAAGCTTAGATTTTTTCTTTTTCTCTAAGATTTTCTCATTGCTAGATAATTTATTTTACAAATTTTATTTTTATTTTTTGATATTTTAATACAAATCCTAAATCCACAAGATATATTAGAACAATTGCTGGCCTACATCCATTAAATATATTAGAACAATTAGCGACCTTAATCAACAAAAGTTCATAGACTAAATGGTTTTTATGCTAAAGTTGTTTATAGTAAACTAAATGTCCATGAATTCCGACAAAATAACTATGATAGGTAAAAAGATAGATATATTAAAATATTAACCAAAAAGATAGATATATTAAAACATTTACTGACCTAAATTCAAAAGACATTTTTAAAATTTTGTTGACCTAAATCTACAAAATGTATTCAAACAATTCCTGACCTAAATAAATAAAATATAATAGATCAACTGTCAACCTAAATCAAAAGATGTATCAAGACAAATGCCAACCTAAGTACGCAAAGTATTTTGAAACAATTTTCGAATCCATAAAATATATTAGAGCAATTACCTACCTAAATCCACAGAATATATTTGAGCATATGCTGACCTAATTCTATAAAATAATTTATAACAAATACCAAGTTAAATCCACAAGATGTATCATAACAATTGCCGACCTAAACTTACAAGATATATTATTAAAATATTTATCGTGAGGTATTACATTTTCTGTGCTTTCATAGTTATTTTGTTGGAATTCATGGACATTTTAACAACTTTAGCATAGAAACCATTTTGTCTATGAATTTTCTTCTCGAAATTTATTCCTCATTGTAAGATAAAACTTTTATAAACATTTAGTATATAACATATAAAACTTTTATAAACATTTAGTACAAAACATATAAAGTATAATATAAAACTTGTATAAAGTATAATATAAAACTTATATAAACATATAATATAAATCATATTAAATCCTATTGAAATTATTATAAAACAACTGTTAAAAAATGTGCTTTTGACAACAAGTCACACTGTAATAAAATTGTTTTATTATTTTTACTGTAAAATTTGGATTACGAGGTTTTGATCATAAACTGATGATAAATTAGAATTAGATTTAATAAAAAATTTCCACCCACCCTTTTATTAAGACCCTCCTCCTCTACCGTTTTTTAAATCTGAACTTAATTTCCCATCTTCTTATCTATTCCCACCACCCCTTCTATTAAACATGTGCAAGTAAATCCACAAAATTAAATTATCTATTGCCAACCTAAATATAACCATTAATTAGCTCATTGTTAACAAATATAAAAATTACCATTATATTATGAAAAAAATTGAAATAAAAGAAAAATATTATAAATTACAAACTACATCAAATTTAAAAAGATCCTAAAATAGATCCTCCTAATCAAGTTGTTAAACCTGCTCTACTAAAAGGATGCATCTCTTAATTTAGAAGAATAAATTAAAAATAGTAGAGTTATTGATCATGACTCAACACCCACACTTACTATCAAATTTCAAAAATAATTGTGTAAATTAAGAAAAGAGGGTAAGTTAGATAAAACTACATATTTTAAAATGTATCCATTAGATAGTGTGCTACCTAATATATACGCACAAACCCAAAAATTATAAGCTAATGTGTTTTGTCATATAAACAATCAACACACCACCATATGGAACATCCGAATACCTTTTTAATATCATTCAACGCTAAATAAAAACAAAAAAAGAGTTATTAATTTGAATAGTTTTGTTAATGAAACCAGACTTTGATAAAGTTAATTTATATTTGTTCTATTGACGAAGCTATTCCTTTTTCTTTTTCTTTTTTCTTATGTTAATTTACCTCCTCAAGGCCATGAAGGCCACTACAGGCAAGGAGGCTACTTAGTTGTGGTTATAACCCTCTCTCAACTCTATAACTCCGAAACACGATGATGAACAAGGCTGCTGCACAGAGAAACAAGTTGAGCGCGGTACTATCAGGATGTGGTGGGGATCGAGCTCGATATCTCTCATTTACGAAGCGAGCGCTCTACCACTACACCACTACCACATTATTATTGATATATTGAGTGACTTCGACGACTTAAAGAACTAGACTTTCTATTGTAGATATTTAATAGAATTAATTAATAGAACATTAAGTATTTCCAATTTTTTATAAGAAAACAAAATCTAAATAATACCTAATTCAGGTCTTATAGATTTGCTTTTAAACGATGTTATGGCGGAAGTTTTTCTACAGAATACAAAATGGAAAGCCTTTATTATAGCTACTATTCATACATGTGCAAGGGTTAAATTAGGCTGGCGCAAAACACAAAATCTGGAAAAATATCTGGACTTCAAAATTTTAGCTAACGCAAAATTGTGTTCTTTGTTTTCAAGGGTCAAATCATCTAAAATTTGTAAGCAAAAAAGTTATAAAAATAAAACAATAAACAACAACGAAAGTAATAACTCTAACTGCATTATAAAAGTAATTACACTATAATAGTGTTATTATAAAATTTACTAATAAAAAAATTTTATTGGTTGATTTTAAAATTAACGCGCATTTTAACGGTCTATTAGTAACGTTTTTCATAATGTGAAACTTTTTATAAAGTACGTTTTTATATAGTTGTTTAAGTGTATTTGTAGCTTACGTATATTTGTAAATGTTATGTATTTGTAGCTTACCTATATTTGTAAACTTTATTTAAAGGTTGGAATTACTAATTTTGTTTGAACAAAAAATTAACTTTAAGTTATAAGTGTTTTACAATAGTTTTTTTTTTTTTAATCAATTTATTTAATCATAAAATTGCAAAAATTACAGACGTAATTTTACAAAATTAAGCTCGGTGTCACTCATATAGTTAAAACTAATCATTGAAGTGACACCTTGATAAAATAAACAAATAAAGCAAAAAACAAACAACAAAAAGTATTATTATAGAAAATAACCAAAATTACAAAATTGGTAAAATTATGGAATTCTAAACTTTATACATCAAAACTACTTCTTTTTGTACATTTAAAATAAAACTTCAACAAAAACTTCTTACTATTGACAATTAATTTCTAAATCTCAGATGATCTTATTCTCTTATTTATTTACTTAATTATTTTATTTTTTATGTTTATATATATATTTTTATACACATTATTTTTTTTCTCTTTTAAATTTATTTTTATCTTATTTTATATATATATTTTTTATTTTTTTGTTCTTTTTTTTTCCTTATGCAAACAAGCTGCCTGGTAATTCTATTACCAGGCAGCTTGTTCGCATAACTATAATAATTATTTACAATGGTGTAAAGAATACATATTAAACAGACAGCAATACATTCAATATACAAAATGATAAAACTACAAAAAGTATAATAAAATGTGGAGTTCCTCAAGGCTTAATCTTTGCACCGTTACTGTTTTCTTTTTAAATAAATAATTTATCTCTTACCTCGAACTTGCTAAGTTTTATTTTGTTTGCAGATAACTCTGATCTATTTTATTCTCATATTATATTAAAACTTATTAATGATATTAAAATTATATATTAAAACCCTCTCTAAAGATATTAAAATATTAAAACCCTCTTTAAAGTAGTTATTTAAGAAGTAAACAAAATAAGTAAACGGTTCATTCTACCTACTATTCTACCTACCTTAGTACCAAAATAATAATAATAATAATAAAAAGAAGAACAATAACTATTAAAAAAGTCAGACCAATAACACAAAAAAAGGAAAAAATGAATGAGGTGACATAAGAGATAATAAATGAGATAACACAACGTTTAACAATCTGAAAAATAGAATATAAAAAAGAAAATAATAATAATATCAAATGTTAGAAAATAAAAAATAAAACAAAAGGGTATGTGAGACAATAAATATGAAATATAAACACAATTATAGTTTTATTACTTTTATTATGCAGTTAGTGACTAGTGCAGTTATTAGAGTGTTATTACTTTTTTAGTCGTAAGTTTATTGTTTTATTTTTTATAACTTTTTCACTAACTAATTTAAGTTGATTTGCCCCTTAAAAACAAAGAACACAGTTTTGCATAAACTAAAATTTTGAAGACCAGATTTTTTTCCAGATTTTGCATTTTGCGATCGCTTAATTCAACCCTTGATGTGAACCAAATACTTTCATGAGATAAATAGACAATTGTCATGCTTGCTTCAGCTAAATAAAAAAGCAACGAATGTTTCTAAGTATCCTGAGCAATTAAAATTCTGCCATAAAATACACTGTTGAACTCGAAAATTACCAAAAACAATTTAATTCTCTAGATAATAATATTACAAGCACAATGCATGGAGTTTATGAAATTAAATACATCGAAAAAAAGCAATAACTAATATTCAACTTAAACTAAACTCAAACATCAGTCCTAATGTTACTATTGGCATTATTCATCAGCTCCAAATTTAAACAATACAATCTGCAACAAGACAAATCTTCCTCCAAATACTAAATAATTGGTGAAACTAAAAAGGAAAATTATATCAAGATGTATTGAGCTCCAGAAAAATAATTTAAAATGAAAATCAGCAAGTTCGGGTGCTACTATACATTCCAAATCATACCAAGTTACATTTTATAGGTTGCATCTCAATACCATATAGATTGCTCCAGAATATCATGTTTGGAAAATTTGAGAATTATCAGAAACAGTTAAAGTTTATCAAAAGTTGAAAAAAAGAAGTGGCAAAAAGTTCTTTATAAGGATAATGGTAAAAAAGTGACAAAAGACGCTTGGGAGATATTTTTATTAGAATATTTGACATTGACAATTGTAAATCTATTTTTGCATTTTGTTATGCTTGTTTAATAATCTTTTTAACAATTTATTTATTATAACAATTTTCTTTAAAAAATTTTTTATTTATTATAACTAATGACACTGATCACAATAAATCAGCAAAGTATAGAATAATATATATTTAAATAAAAGTAATTGTATATTTTTTCAAAAAGTTTATATACAGCCATATTTATTGAACTCTACATTTTATTGTATAAAAAAAATTGATTATCAAAGATTATATATATATATGTATATATATATATATATATATATATATATATATATATATATATATATATATATATATATATATATATATAAATTATTAGCCCACGTTGCTATTTTTGTAATTTTTCTCATTCTAGTAGTAAAATTTGATTTTTTCTTGAAAAATACAAAAACAAATTTTTTATTTATATAAAATATAATTATTTTCTAAGATAAAATACACAAAATTTTGATAAGAATATGTTTATTAAGAGAAATTCTTAATATTTTGTTGATCCTCCCTTATTTTTAGTCACTGCGCAAAGGCGATTTGACATGCTATGGAGACAATTTAAAGCCATTTCTTTCAAATGTGCATTATGGTTGCAATGCCAAATAACTTTTTCAATCAATTGGGTCCTTTTTGTGACCTTTTCAGTGGAAAATTCTCTTTTTAATAACTCCCATACATTTTCTAAAAGGTTTAAATCTGGGGAGTTCCCTGACCAATCCAATAGTAAAATTTTTTGAGAAGCTAATAATTTTTTAATGGATTTTGCTGTTTGGCATGGGGCTCCATCTTGCATAAAATTATTTTTTTTGCTTATTTGGAAACCATTCCTTCAATTGAGGTAAAAGACAAGTTTCAATAACTTTTTTGTATTGATCCTGTTTTAATATTCCATCTACAATAAACAGTCGACCAATGCCTTTCCCGCTGATAACTGACCAAAACATGACTTTAGAAGGATGTTTAATTGTTTGGACTATACAATCTTCATGGAATTTTTCATTGACAGCCCTTTTGAGATATTGAGCCTTTTTAGTCATAATTTCTATGGTAGACTCATCGCTGAAGCATACCTGAAGAAAACAGAATAAAAAGACTGAAATATTAAGATTTATTTAATTATTTTTACTTATATTGTGCAGTAGATCAACAATTTTCATATCATCAAAAAAATATTAGTGCTTTACAAATTTGGGTATGTTTGGGTTTTGGCTATTTGTAGTGAATCCTTTTTTACTGCAGTATGTAATAGGCGTAACTCGCAGGGTAAAGCATAAGTGGCGATGAGGTTTGTCTGACGGGATAAACTAGTTATAAGTGCTGATCCTCATCGAAACGCCAGTAATAGAGTAGTGATTAAGTAATAAACGCCAGTTTATTACTTAATCATTACACAAATTATGTTCACACATTGGCATTAGTTCTTTTTTTTCCATTCTGAGGCCTTTCATTGCTGTATGCTTACTTTTTAATTTTGAAATCAATTTTTTGTTTTATTTATTTTTTGTTTGGTGACATATTTTTTATATCTTTTATTATCTTTGTTAATATTAGTGTTTAGAAAACAATTTAGTGTTTATTATTATTGTTGTCTTATTTACATTTTAAATATTCCTCTATTAATCTTTATTTTTTGTCTTGACAACTGTCAAAATATGCTTTGTTCGAAAAGTAATCCTCCTTTATTCTAATGTACTTCATTTATTCCCTCAGGCGTTCACTGCTCGTGTGTGACCATTCGGCAAATTTTATATATGTCAGAATTATATATATGCCAAAGTTTTTAAATAATATTGGGCCTAGCCTGTAAGGGTTAGTGTTACGGTCATTAAGCACGATTATTCATTTGCATGCTTTTTGTTCTTTTATAAGATAAACTATCTTTGTTTGAACTCATTCTTATTTAGGTTATTTTTTATTTTAATATATAGTATGTGGTTGGAATGTTAAATGCAGATTTTTATATTATGTATATGTGGTTATCTTGTGTGATCGTTTTTTCATTTTAGTATTCATATAAATATATATAAGAGCGATTCTTTTTGACTAGCGGCTTTCGACATGTTTTGTTGATGAGCGTCTTTTTGACATTGTTTTGTTATGGTCTCAAAATTACGTTTAATTCGGACCGTAAAGAAGACTTTACTTCTAAACAATTTTTTCCCGCTTCGTACATCGTTTTTATATCACTATTAATATTATTGCTTCATCACCCAAATAATTTTTTAACCACTCATTTGGCTTAAATTTATCTGGTCTTATTTTAGTATTTAGTTAATCTTATTACAATATTTTTTAATATATGATTTAGCTGATTTTATATTATTACTATTATCAAGGAACTTTTTATGCTATATTATCTTACATTCATTACTCAGCTTTGTTTTAATTTTCACAGACACAATTTTCGTCTTTTATTATTATTCGGAGAATTTCTTATATCCTTCACTACGTGTTTAAATCTTTACATTTTTGCAGGCAATATATATGTTTTTTTCTACTTTCAGATATTACTTGTTTTTTAGTTATGATTTTAAGTTGTGCGGGTTGTTTCATTTTCTTACACTTTAGATTGGTTAACAAAGTTCAAATGAAGTATCTATGACAGCATTAGAGTTTTTTTGAAGATTCTACTATGTTTTTTTTTTAATTATCACAGACGCATACCTGAAGAAAACAGAATAAAAATTATCACAGAATATAAAGACTGAAATATTAAGGAAAAAACTTCTAATCATTGTATTATAATGTCTTACCAATTTCCAGTCATCAACAGTGAAACTATGATACTTTTTTGCCCAATCCAGGTTTTTTTTTTCTCTGTGCTTTGGTTAAATTTGGCTTTTGTGCTGGCCTTCTACTTCTAATACCCAATCAATGCAAACTTCGTTGAACAGTGGTTTTCGCTACATTTATTCCCACCTCATTTAACTTGCTGGTTATTGCAGAACATGTTGCAAATCTATTTTCTTTTACTATTTTTACTAGCATTCTCTCATTCCTGGGTGTTATTTTCTTTTTTCGACCGCATTTGCCTTGTCTCCGAACACATAATGGGAAGCCATTTTTCAATTTGTCTTGGATTTGTTTTTCACATTTTCTTGATATTTCATTTATTGAGGAATGCTTGTTGGTCAAAATATATTGAATAATTGCTTTTTTTTTTCAGAACTTATGTCTTCTTTTTTTCCCATTTTGCAATTTAGAGCTTTTAAGCAATTTATTTTTACTGAAACTATTTTAAGAAATAAAAATTGGTTTTTATAGAATAATAGATAATAAATATTGAAATAATTGCCTAAAAATTGTTCTAAAGTACATTAAAATACAAATCTTGTGTAATTTAATAACAATGGTTAAAAAAACATCACTACACTTAAAGAAAACATATGCAATCAGCATGGATGACAAAAATGAATTTTATGAATTAAACAGGTGCCACTTATCTCCCTGAAATTGTTGCCACCCTAAATATAATTTTATATTTCTAAAAGCTTGAAAGTGTTAAGTTATAAACAAAAAAATATAAATCAACTAGTTACAATATTGCAATCAGATTTATATGGCACCAAAAACATTAAATCATCACAAATTAACAAAATTGATAAGGTGGGCTAATAGTTTGATCAGGTTTGTTATTTCGAGCCCTGTATAAAATATACAGGGCTCGAAATAACAAACTTTTTTGTACCGGACAATTTGTCCAATAAAGACTCGAGTTTGCCAGACATGTCCGATAAAAATTAAAGAAGTGCATTTGAACACCATTCCTGACCGCGCATAAGGTATTTTGTTTTTACAACTCGACCACACGTAAGATAAATCATCTAACAAAAAATCTTAAAGAAAAAGAAAAAATATAAGCTCAAAAAACTAAAATTTGAAAAGGAAAATATATTTATATTGCATTTTTTAGAAATTATTATACTTTGCGAAATGCTTTGTAAATTATTAAATACATAAATTACTATGCAAATATATTAAATATATTATTATATATTAATTATTATAAATATTAAATTTACTTATTACTTTATTAATCAAGTAACAAATTAATTATAATGTTTACAATAAACCCATTTTATTTAAATTATTAAAGAATATTATACATAATTACGTTTATACAAATATGTATTTTTTTGTAAATCTTTACAAACTTTTCTA
The DNA here is from genome assembly GCF_038396675.1 of Hydra vulgaris. Taxonomy (NCBI): domain Eukaryota; kingdom Metazoa; phylum Cnidaria; class Hydrozoa; order Anthoathecata; family Hydridae; genus Hydra; species Hydra vulgaris. Next base: position 33,882,594 of record NC_088928.1, read on the forward strand.
GGATTAATTTGTAAACACTTTAAATAGCAAAAATTATTAGCGCAAAAACAAATGTTGCGTAACAACTCAAATTTAATAGTGTAATAAAAAGTACTGGTTTCTATAAACATTAAAATAACTATTACATTAAAGTTTTTATAAAACAAGTTTAAAAGGTATTTTAAAAGCTAAAATATTTATTTGAAATTTATAAAAACTATCGAACAAAAAATAAAATGAATACTAAACTATTAATTTAATTAATAACTAATTGCAACATTTTAATATAAATAATAAAAACCAGGCTACTAAATTCAAAAAAATGTAATGCTTTGGCGTCTTTTAAAAAATGAATCAACTCAAAAAAATAAGATATTTTATTAACGTAGTAGTGTGTTCAATCTCAAATTTTATTTATATAAAAAATAAAAAGTTCAAAAAATAAAGTTATATACAATACTGAATTTATTAATAATTTTGGAACAACTAAAATTATTAGAAAATAAATGCACATAAAATATGGGTCAGACAAAATGACCAATAGATGTCGTTTTTTACCGGACAAGTGCCGGACAATGTCTGATGTGATAGATAAAGAGATAGAGAGGGAGAGAGATAGATAAAAGAAAAGATAAATAGATATATATTTATATAGATATTATAGAACAATTATTGACCTAAATCCAAAAGATATATTAAAACAGTTACTAAACTAACCCAAAAATTTTAGTATAATTATCACTGAAATCCAAAAAAATATATTAAGCAACTGCTAACCTTATTCCAAAAAATATATTATAACAAATAAGGACCAAAATCCACATGATATTTTACAACACTTACCTACCTAAACCCACAATATAATATATATATATATATATATATATATATATATATATATATATATATATATATATATATATATATATATATATGCACACACACATATTTATATACACACTACCCGGCAAAAGTTTCCGGTCACTAAAAGTTATAATAGTTTTTTACCTGTAATAGTTGATATTAAATTTTAAAACTAGGCGCCCCTGCAAAACATCAAAGGCTGAGGTCAATTATACTCTTATGTAAATGAAATAGACCATTAACAACCCAAGAAATAACATCTAACTTCAATGCTGCTTATAATAAAACTTCAATGCTGCTTATAATAAAACTATTTCAAAAAAAACTGTAAAATGTCGCTTGAAAACTGTTTGCTTAAATGGTAGAGTAGCTGTTCAAAAACCTCTTCTAAAAGCAATAAATCGAAAAAAGAGGCTTCAATGGGCTCTAGCGCATTCAAATTGGACAGATATAAACTATCAAGTGTATTAAGCAAATGTATAGTGTATGGACGAATCCTATGATCTATATGGGGCAAACAGCTACTGAAAAATTACATTCACAGTGTATACAGCCTGCAACAGGATAATGACCCAAAAATCACATCTTTATACTGTACAAACTATTTGCAAAAACAAGCTTGTGTATAACTCAAAATTATGACATGGCACCCACAATCATCTGATCTCAATCCAATGGAGTTATTATGGGAACAATTGGATTGTGAGGTAAAAAATGAGTGTCCTACATCAACACTTATTTGTGGTCAATTTTGCAACGAGTGTAGAATAATATTTGTGCAGTAAGGAAAGCAAAAGGTGAATTTTTTGATGAAAAAAAGTATAAACTTTTGTTTGTGTTATATGGTATAAACTAGTTTATTTTTATCATAGGTTTAAAGACATTGATCAGTTTGTAATTGTTTGTAATGATATTTGGTTAATTGTTATCAGTTAACTTGTTTTTTTATATATTTTTTTACAAAAAACAGTGACCAGAAACTTTTGCCTGGCAGTTATATATATATATATATATATATATATATATATATATATATATATATATATATATATATATATATATATATATATATATATATATATATATATACATATATTAATTGCCAACCTAATTTCAAAAAATGTATGAGAAAAGTTGTCAAACTGAATCCACAAAATATATTTTAGTATAATTAATTGCTGAACTGATTCTACAAAATATGATCAAACAATTCCAAGACTAAATCAGCGAAGTGTATTTGTATAAGGGCAAACCTATATCCCCAAGAATTATTAGAATAATTGCCAACTTGAATCCACAAGATATAGAAGAACAATTGATGACCAAAATTTACAAGATAAATTAAAACAATTGACCTTTTGCCAGATAGTGACGCCATTATAACACGCATTGCTTTTTGGATCGCCTGGGAGCAAACAAACTTATTAAATATATAATTCTATGCGAAAATTCAGCGATTATTGCATTAGTCTAGATAATTATTTTTATTTATTTGTTTGAATATGGTTTTTATTTCAGTAGATTTGTCAAAGTGGAAAGTAGATGACTTAAAATGTATTTATTATCAAGAGGTGTCCCGCTTAGTTCATGAAGTGCCCAAAAAGCACTTTTGATAGAAAAAGTTTAAAAAGCTTTAAACCTACCATTGTTACCTACCACTGATAGCCGTTTCAATGAAATGGATAACAGTCAAAGAAGGAAGTTAGTTGTTGACAATATTCTACATCTTCCATTTCCTGAAGATTTTAAAAGTAAGAGATAAAACCATTTCAAAATACTTTTCAATGCCTTCTTGTTTTATAGTAAGAAGTAATGAAAATTTTGCAATCAAACTTAATCACCCTTATTAAACCGAAGTTAAGCACCAAATATTTGTTACAGGTGCCAATTATTGTGACTTTGAAATTTACTTACCCAAAGAATCTTGTACATTTCGTATTGCTAAGGATCCAAATTTCTTTTTAAGTGCTTACCAAAATTAGTTACATATTTTAACAATGTTATGCTTCCATATTTATATGACATAGATTTTGTGAGAACCACTTACACCTGCAGTAAAGTCATCCAAAACTTGTTTCACAAGTTGAAAAGGTAGAAAAGCAAAATACATTAAAATTAAAATAATTAACAGATAATTACAAAATGCTACCTAAAGACTATATAAAATCAATACATATACATAATCAAATAAAATAAAAAATCAAACATGAATATGTATACACACACACACACACACACACACACACACACACACACACACACACACACACACACACACACACACACACACACACACACCCAGCCCCGTGTGTGTGTCTGTATATATATATATATATATATATATATATATATATATATATATATATATATCGTCGTTGGCCAGGTAATATCTCACTTGTGTAAAAAGCAAAATTTTACAGGAGACTGAAAAAACTATATATTTCAATGAAATGAGGTTTTAAAAGTAAGAGTAAAAATCAAATAACTAAAAAATTATAATATAATTTGTTTGTTATTTGTTTTTTTATCTTACTTTTTAAACAAGTAAAAAACAAATAACTAACAAATTATAATATAATTTGTTAGTTATTTGTTTTTTACTCTTACTTTTAAAACAAGTAAAAAACAAATAACTAACAAATTATAATATAATTTGTTAGTTATTTGTTTTTTACTCTTACTTTTAAAACCTCATTTCATTGAAATATATAGTTTTTTCAGTCTCCTGTAAAATTTTGCTTTTTACACAAGTGAGATATTACCTGGCCAACGACGATATATATATATATTTATTATTTTGATTTCTTAATTTTTCTTTTGCTTTTTTATTAAAAATAGGAAAAAAAATTTCAGTTTTGAATGCAGTAGTATATAAATAATTTTCAGTTTATTTTGGCTGCCTCATTTTTTCTTTCGGTCGATAAAATGAATTAAAAAGAAATAGCTTTTTTACGTAATTACGTGAAATAACTGTTCTTCGGTTACTTACTGAACATTAGTTCAATTAGTAACTTTTAAAATAATAAAAATAATTATTACAATAACTTTATGCGGTAGTGGTGTAGTGGTAGAGCGCTCGCATCGTAAGCGAGAGGTTACGAGTTCGATCCCCACCATGTCCCTGGTAGTACCACACTCAACTTGTTTCTCCGCGCAGCGGCTTAAATATAATATAGGATTTTTTAAATTATGTTTACTGTAATTATCTCTATAATTATCTTTAATTTAAAAGGCACCTTAAAATCGCCTCAAAAATTATTAACCTTTAGTAAAAGTTAAATGAACAGATTTGCTAATATTTAAATCACAATTTTTAAATTAAAATAAATAGTAAACACATTTATTAAATGCTTATGTTTTTTGTTCAAATAGTTATTCGAATACAAGACATAAAACTATTTTGTTAATTTTACAAATATTGCGTGATTTAATATATGTAAATAAATTATGTAATGTAAATATTATTTAAAATTTTTTAAAGTATTTAAAAATGTTATTACTGATTATTTAAAACATTAATAAATACTAAAATTAAATATACTAAATTATAGTTAATAAATGTTAAAATACTTTAAACAATTTTATTATTTTTTAAGTCTTATTTTAAATCAATTCCTCATCCTAGGATAAAACTAAACAAGATAAACACCAACAATTAAAATCAAAATTGAAAAAATGATGATTAAAATCATTGTCGCAGCACCGGTTTTAACAAAGGGAAAGAGGAGGAGAGAGATAGAGATGGGGAGGGGGTTAAACTCAAAACATCACCCCACCCCAAAGTTGCTGAAAAAAAAGCGATATCCCCAAATAAACTCTAGGTTCTTCACTGATATATATATATATATATATATATATATATATATATATATATATATATATATATATATATATATATATATATATATATATATATATATATATATATAAAATAAGTAAATGAAAAGAACAAAATAAAAATATGTGGTAATATATAAAATAAATAGAATAGAAAATTATATATATATATATATATATATATATATATATATATATATATATATATATATATATATGTATATATATATATATATATATATATATATATATATATATATATATATATATATATATATATATATTATGTTCGTCTATTCTACAAATAGAGTGGTCAATGTTTTTAATAGGTTCATCAGTAGGTTCATCAGGAAGTATATATACGAAAGTGGTCTGAAAAGTTTGCAACCTAACAAAGATAAAAGACATTTTTTCAAAATTTTATTTTTTATTTTTCAACATAATCCACACTTTTCCCAGCAATGCTCCCATCTCTGTAACCTGTCCAAATAGTACTCGGCAATTTTCTCTGCAAAATAATAGTTCACAAAGGTGATTGCCTCTTCATTTGATGAAAATCTCTGACCTCCGAGCGCAATTTTTAAATGAGGGAACAAAAAGAATCTGCTTGGGGCCAGATCTGGTGAGTAAGGCAGATGGTCAAGCAGTTCAAACTGTAATTCATGGATTTTTGCCATGGCAACTGCTGAGGTGTGAGACGGTGCGTTGTCTTGGTGAAATAGGGTTTTCTTTTTCTGCAAATGTGGCCATTTTTCCGCAAGTTGTTCCTTTAGCTTGTCAAGCAATGATGCATATTATGCTCCTGTAATGGTTTAAGATAATCAATTAAAATAACTCCACAACTATCCCAAAAAACAGTTGCCATCACTTTCCCAGCCAAAAAAACAGTTTTTTCTTTTTTTGGAGCCAGTTCCCCATTTGCAACCCACTGTTTGGACTGTATTTTTGTTTCGGGCGTATAATGGTGTATCCAAGTTTCATCTACAGTAATTAATTGTTGCCAAAACTCAAATTTATTGCACCTAAACAGCGCCAACAGCGTTGGAAATGTTCATTCAAACACATTTTTGATCTAACGTGAGCAAATGCAGCACCCAACACGCGGACAGCTTTCTTATGCCTAAATTTTCATGTAATATATGACTAACACGTTCTTTTAATATGTTCATAACATCTACTATCTCTCTCACTTTAATTCGGCATTCGTCTAGCACCATTTGGTGAATTTTGGCGATGTTTTCATCGGTAGTTGCAGTTTTTGGGCGTCCTGAACGTTCATCGTCTCCCAAACTCTGATGGCCACATTTGAATTCAGCTGCCCAAAATTTCTTTAGTAAATGATGGTGCAGAGTCCCCATACACAGAATCCATCTCATCTTTGATTTGCATAGGTGTATTGCCTTTCAATAACAAATATTTAATGACGGCTCGACACTCGATTTTGTCCATTTTCACAAAATTACTCGCATTAACTCACTCAAACAACTATTACATAACAACTGCACGTTCAAAATGGCTGAAACTTTGGTGAATAACTATCAACATATGAACAAACAAAATTCACTTGTTTTTATTTATGACTGCTGCCATCTTCATGTTGCGTCGAGGTCGGAAACTTTTCAGACTATATATATATATGTGTGTGTGTGTGTGTATATATATATATATATATATATATATATATATATATATATATATATATATATATATATTTATATATATATATATATATATATATATTTATATATATATATATATATATATATATATATATATATTTCATACGAGAAACAGAATAGAAATAAAATAAATTTAAAAAATAGAAATATATATAAAAAATAAATGAAATAAAATAAAGAAATAAAAATAAAATAATTGAAAAAAAAAAATACTAAATTTATACGCTTTTTGCTTCTTCTACTAAATGATGGAAGGTAATTAAAAATTCAAAGTATTTTTATAAACATTTTCATGTTTGATTTTTTAAAATCTAATTCACTACCAACAAGGATGTAAGTAACCACTATTTCAGTTAAGAGTTAGGGTAAAGTTAAAGAGCAAGAAAGTGGTTGAATGAAGGCTGTGTGAGGAAAAAAACTAGACAAATAAAAGTTTTTAGAGCATGAAGGAATAGATACAGTAAAATTATCTGTTTACTGATATGGATACTGATGCTGTAATAACACTATTTCTATAATTAAACCAAGGGACTTTGCTGAATGCAAGTCATGCATAATTAAAAAAAGATTTGGTTCATGCAACAATAGTATTATAGTATATATAAGAAGAGAAAGGACATCATTGGAAAAACTAGCCCAAATGTGACAACAGTATTCCATACAGGGGCAATTAAGAAATTTGTAGGAATCAGGAGTAAGAAAATGGTGAGCATTTTATGAATGATAACCTTAGCCGAGTTTTAATGAATGATAATCTTAGCCGAGTTTTAATGAATGATAACCTTAGCCGAGTTTTAATGAATGATAACCTTAGCCGAGTTTTAATGAATGATAACCTTAGCCGATGCTAACTTTGCAATTGTTTGTTTTTAAGGTTTCCACGAGAGGTGGTTACAAAAAAAGAGTTCAAGAAGATGTAAAATAGAAGACTCAGTAGGAGTGTAATCATTCATCAATATAGGAATATCAACAACAGTGATAATTATTAGTAATGCACTATTATGTATAGATATTTATTTATTTTTTAATGTCAGTTTACATCTGATTATTTACTAAATTAAAATTCTTTACTTGGCACAATATCTTTATTTCGTTGTTTTTTTTTAAGATACAAACTTTGACATTGTTAAACTTTTATATACCAACTTTTTGACAATTTATTGTAATAATATATAAAATAAAAATATCACATGCAGGAACTTCTGGATAGGGAATTCAGATGTCTGCAAAAAAAAAAAAAAAAAAGAACTATCAGGGAATTAGGGTTGAATTTAGGAAAAATCAAGGTAACCTTAGGGGAAATGGCTGCAATCGGCTAGACATTTATCAGTTTTATATTTTATACATAATGTGGGCAGATTGTTTTATGACCTATATTTTTATTTGCAATAGCAAGGTGTTTTTCTAAAAAAATTAATGTGAAAAAATTAAGGTGTTTTTCTAAAAAAATTAATGTAAAATAAAGTGCTTTATTTCTGAAGTTGAATTTTTGTTACTACAAATTAAATCAGGGAAACAGGTAAAGCTCAGAAAAATCAGACACTCTGACATCGTATGCGCCCTCAGCACTATGCAAGTGCAATCGCAGTGTGACCTGAACTTTTAAGGGTACCCTAAGTATTAAAAAAGTACTAGTACTAGAAACTACAAAATGTTTTAGTGTTTGCAAGATTTTAAGTTATTGGGATGAATAGTGACAGATCCAAGGTATATACGGTACAGGGCCAATGACACGGGTTTTGAAGTGGGAGGGGGGTCTTAATTTCCCATTATTAAAAAGAACATAGTTATATATGTTTAATCATTTCTTGCAATGATTATGCAATGTTTTTTTTTAAATAAGTAATTATACAAAATTTAAAATTAGGCGAAGACAGTGTAGTCAGATTTAAGCCTCCCAGTGGCTACTGGTATAATAGTAGCACTATCATCACACCAAAGGACTTTTTTATCATTTTACAACTGTCTCTACTAATTTTTTTAAATTAGGTAACCAAAACGAAATAATAACTTTCTATAAATTATGTAGAATACACATATGAAGGACTAGATATCTATGTGAAAGTCTAGATTGTCAAAACTATTTGATGACAAATGTTTTAAATGGTTATTTTTTTAAAATCCATAATAAATTATGCTTTTTTTAATACCAAGTTTGACCTATTTAAAAGAAAAAAATTATTTGGGGTAACAAAGTGAAGCTATATATATATATATATATATATATATATATATATATATATATATAGATATAGATATAGATATAGATATAGATATAGATATAGATATATATATATATATATATATATATATATATATATATATATATATATATATATATATATGTATATGGAACTCTTATATGTTGTCAGAAAATTTTTTTCTATATTTTGTTGACAAAAAGAAAAAATTAAAATGCAAGACCGGAATTTTTTTTTTTAAATAATTGATAGACTGCCTTCCCCAACCAAACCCTCAGTCGATGTAGTAGCACTCCCTTGCAGGTCAGGCTAAAAGATAGTAGATGTAGCAGCACTCCGTTGCAAGTCAGGCTATTTGTCAGTCGATATAGCAGCACTCCCTTGCGAGTCAGGCTATTTGTCAGTCGATGTAGCAGCACTCCCTTGCAAGTCAGGCTATAAGATAGTCGATGTAGCAACACTCCGCGCAAGATTTACAGTAAAAAAAAAAAAACATTTTATTAAAAAAAATTAAAAATAAAAACATTTTATTAACAAAAATTAAAATAAAAACATTGTTTATATTGTTAAAAATATTCAGAATGTTTTTAAAAGCATTCTGGTCAATTAAATTTGCGTTTTTGTGGTTTTTTTAAAAAACGATTAATTTGTAAGTAAATTAATGGTTTTAACTTTCTGACAACACGCAAATGTTGGACGAAAGTCAAAAGTAATTAAAAATGACGTATATGTTGGCGTAAGAATCATTTTTTTCCTTTCGCTCTTCCCAAATGCAACAAACTATATATATATATATATATATATATATATATATATATATATATATATATATATATATATATATATATATATATATATATATATATATATATATATATATGTATATATATATACGTAAATTATGTTAGTGTATTTTACAAATAGTGCTAAATGTTCTTAAAGAAAAGAGCAATGATGAATTAGTAAAAAACACTTATCTAACTTTTTTCTTCAACTTGAAGTTTCACCAATGCTGGATCATCAGGAAGAGTCCGGACTTATCATCAGGAAGAATCAGGACTCTTCCTAATGATCCAGCAATGGTGAAACTTCAAGTTGAAGAAAAAAGTTAGATAAGTGTTTTTTACTAATTTAATTTATATTTATATATATATATATATATATATATATATATATATATAATTAAAATTACTTTCTTGCTTTAGATAATATTTACAATAAATAAAAAACTGTACCATGAAACTTAAAAAAAGGTGAAAGTTGACACGCCCTAATAACCCTGACAATCATATAAATATTCTTTAAAATGTGGAAACTTTTAAGTTAGATACTCGGGCAAATAAGCAAAAATAACAAAAAGTAATGTTTGTTAAATAATATTTATAAAAAGTAATAAAATTGTACATTGTATTGATGTCAAATCCTATTGATGTCAAATGCTAAATTTGGAATTTGACTTCAGCTGTCAAATGGTAGATGGTGAGAACAAGAGCAAAATTAGTCAAATGCATATTAGATATTTGGCATTCAATATCTAATCTTGTTCTTACTTCTGCAATCTGGCATTTGACTGTTGATTTTGTCCAAAAAATGTGTGGGGTGTATTTTATCATGTGCTACACACTTGCAATGATACACTTCAGAGGAGAACACCACTGGATATTTGACACCTTATCATGTTTGCATACCTATAATGACTATAGTAGATATATAAATAAATCAATGTGACTATAACCTGAAGATTAAAGCTTATTTTGACTGTAAATCTGCAGTTTTTTAAAATGAATGATATTTAATTGTGCAAGCAAAGATATTAAAATGCGAATAGTAAAAAATTAACTAAACTCCATAAAATAGTACAATAATAACCAAAAATTTAGGAGCAAAATCAAGGTCAGAACTTGGCACCTCCAGACCGTTTTCAAGACCCGCTTGAGGGGGGCAGGTAAACACTGTTCTGTTTTTAGAAAAAATGAACAGTGTTTTTAGAAAAAATGAACAGTTGTTGAGTGATGACCAGAATTTCGCATGCTGCATAGATATTAAAATGCCAATATAAATAAAAAATTTACCAAATTTCTTAAAATAGCACAATAACCAAAAATTTAAGGTCAGAACTTGACACCCCAGACCATTTTTGGGACCTGCCCAAGGGGAGCAACCGACCTCTGTTCCTTTTTGAGAAAAAATGAATAGTGGTTGGTTGCCTCTCTCAAACCAGTCTTGAAAAGGGTCTGGGGAGTGCCAAGTGATGACCTGGATTTCGCATGCTGCATAAATATTAAAATGCCGATATAATTAAAAAGTTAATCAAATTCTATAAGATAGCACAATAATAACCAACAATTGTAGAGCAAACACAACAGTATTTAAAATCCAGGTCAGACCCCTTGACCGTTTTTGGGACCCTTGGGGCTATTGACTACTGTCCTTTTTTTCAGAAAAAATGAACAGGGTTGGTTGCCACTCTCAAACAACCAGGATTTTGCAGGCTGCACACGGTACAACTAGTTCAAAAAACACCATTCAAAAATAACAAAAATAACCAAGAACAACAATTTATACTGCTGTTGCTTCTACTAGAGGTGATGTGAAGTTAACGATGGCAATAGCAATTATCCATATATCATCTATTAGAGGGACTAATGTAATCGGCAGAGTATTTTTTAGAAGTCGAAATTCTTTCAGCTTTCCAATGACACGTTCGATCTGTATTCTTGCACGTGCCATGCACTTGCAATGATACACTTCAGAGGGTGTAAACTGTTGCTCACAACATAAAAATGGTGGAATTACAGATTTTACCTGCCTTGATAGAAATAAATCTTGAACATTAAAACCTTTATCAAAAAGTGCAATAAAACTAGGTGTGAATCTTCTTGCAATATTGCAATCTTCTGTGATAAAACAATCTGAGGAAGATCCAGAGTAACCATTAGAAACAAAAGTGATAGAACCACCTTTAGTACAAAATGTAAGTTTTTTTAATGTATTTCTACTTTTATAAGAACTATATGTTTGATATTGAGCTTTAGCATTGGCAGATTTTTGAATAGTTCGATCAGTGCAGTCACCAATACCGTCAACACAAACAAAATCTTTAATAAAATGAGGATGTGTAAAACTTAATGTTTCTTCTGGAGTAGGCCAATATGTTAATGGTTCAAGTTCTTGGACTAATAAAGTTATAAATATAGTTAAAATCCTAGACGCGTGACTTACTGAAATTTTAAAGCAATATGTTAAATCTTGTAAAGGTGAGTCAAATTGAATACACATTAAAGTAAGTAAAACTTCATCTTCAACAAAAAGCTGTTGTGTTGGACCAGGTTTCCTTCTACTTGAAGGTTTACTAGTAGGACTTAATTGATATTGCTTTGGTTCAAATGAACATTTATGATCCATAAAGTAATTTTTTTATGTTTAGCTTGAACACGACTAACAATATATAAATATTTTCAGTTGGACACCCAGTATATAATTTTATGGCTTTGGGTAAAGAAAGCACTGCCTCCCATGTTAATCTTTTATGACTACTTTGTTTATAAAGTGTTGTTGGTGTTAGATAAGTTCCTGGCATGTTAGTAATTAAATTGAGTTGTTGTGGAGAAAGTTGCTTATCAGATGATGTTGATGATAGACATGGAGGAAATATTGACAGAGAAGACTGTTGGGTAATATTGTTATTGTTACTGCTACTAATAGTGGTACAGGTACTTAAAAAGTGTGAATTTTTTTGTTTTTTAAAAACTTTAATAGGTGTATATTGAGGCATTGGTAATTTTATTTTATTTTGAGGAGGAGATATTTTGTATCCTTTCAAATATAACCTTGGATGAGGGGATAGCTCAGTTGGCTTCCCATATTCAAAATGATTTGCACATACTTTTGTATTCTTATTTACAGCATATAGCTTTTTTTTTTTGTTAAAGGGTCGACTATTTCTCTGTTAATAATTTTACTCCATGTGGAAAAATATTTCTCTTTACAAGTAAAAAATTTTAATTCGCTTAAACTAAATATTTTCCAAATATGGTCTTTCAAAACATGACTTATCTTTGTATCAACGATCGTTGTTACAACTAAAAACTGCACAGTGATCATTTTTACCCATTACAAAAAAGTGTTGCAAATGAAAAAAAAATATTTGTAAACCAAATAGATAATAATGGTCAACTTTTAAAAAACTAATTATAAAACTGCAGGATGTTTACGAATTTAACTTTTGTTTGCTCCCAGGCAATCCCAAAATGCAATGCGTAGTTTTAGTGATGTAATTATCTGGGAAAAGGTCTATTGCTGACTTTTATCCACAAAAGTATAACAACTGCCGACCAAAATCCACAAAATATATAAGAACATCTCCTGACCTAAATCCACAAAATATATTAAAACAACTGTTGAACTAAATCCACAAGGTATTCAAAAAACAATTGATAAAAAAACAGTTATTTAGATATATAATATATAAAAATATATATATATATAATTATATCATATATATTATATATATATATTTATTTATTTATTTATATATATATATATATATATATATATATATATATATATATATATATATATATATATATATATTTATGTGTGTCTGAGGAAGGGGGGGGGCAATTCCATTTTTAACTTACATTACACACAACAACTTTATCAAATGTTTGACTATTTAAACTGTAACTTAAATTTTTGACTATTTTGTACGAAAGCTGTCTGAAGAATAAAATAAGCTAAAAATTTTTGAATCTGGCCAAGCTTATTACTGAAAATGCCATTTACTTTACGCAGGAAATAAGCTAGAAAAGTTGATTCAACTTTTAGGTCAAATTTCTGTGAATCAGTAAAGCAGATTGTATTGGAAATTTTCACAATATGTTGAGACTTCTATACCAATTAAAAAAATATTAAAATATTCATCAGAGGTGACCGGCTAAAAAAAATAAACTTGTTTTTTTAATACTATATATTTAACATACGTTAAAGAGCAATAATTTTTGTGGATTTATATCTTGGAACAAAAGAATTGCAAAAGTATTAAACACATTCATCAAAAGTAATTGACAAAGGCAATTTTATAAAAACTGGTGGCACTCTTCCTGAGTGATTTTTCATAACATTTATAAAAGTTATCAAATCAAAAATAGTTTTTTTCCACAAGACCAAGACCAACTTTAAAAAGTTACTTTAGTACAACTTTATTATTACTTATTAAGTCATTTAAATCTTTTATTTTGTCAAAAATTTTACTTACACTTGTTATGTTTACGAACATATACCCTTATTTTCATTAGGTCGAATTTTTAAAATACTGCAAAGTATTTACATTTAAATCTTTTATCAGGAAATTTTATCATCACAGTTTATCAGGAAGAGGGTGTGCAGGTGTAGGTGGTCGTTTGTAACAGGAGGAAAGGGGTTAAAAATTGACAAATATAGGGTGATGTACTTTATGGACGACCCCCTTAATTGCATTTACAAACAATTTGTTTACTAAAATAAAAATATTAATCAAATACAAATTACGTAAAAATGTAATTGTTCATTTTGTATGCAACAAAAACTTTACAAAAAAGCCCCAGAACTTTAGTAAATCCAAGTTTACTAAAGTTCTAGTTTTAACTTATGTTACATGAAAATTGCAAAAGTTTTTGTTATTTTCTTGAAGTATATATATTTTGGAAAGTATAAAATCTAACCAACAACAAACTAAACATGTTTGCTCCATTTTCACACTGCATTACTTCGGTTGTGCAAATAAATTCATGGTTAAAATAACATTTTACAATCATACAATTTACTTTTTTTATGGTGCAATAATGTGTAAACCCCTAACTTCCAGAAGCATAAAAATGACTTAAATTGATTTTAGTACTAAAGGTATATTTTAGATAAACTTTCATGCATCTACATCAATATTCATTTGCTAAAAGTGGCACAAAAAAAAAACTGCTTGCCTTAACCAAACCCTCAGTCGATGCAGCAGCACTTCCTTGAAGCAGTAGGCTATAAGATAGTTGATGTAGTAGCACTTCCTTGTAGCGGCAGGCTATAAAAACAATTGCCAACCTTAAGTCCATAATATATGAAAAAAGTTGTAAAAACTAAATCGGCAAATTATATTTTAGTGAAATTGCTGGCCTGAACCCATAAAATATGTTAAAATAGTTCCTAACTTAAATCGTTAGAATGTTGAATTAACTTAGTTTTTGAAAAAAAGTACTTAGTGCTATTTAGAAAAACGCTCTTAAAAGAAAGAAAAGATTTTTTAGCATATTTGAGGTTTAATATGACTAATTAGTGGTAATTCTTGCAAGTTAGATTGCTAAACTTGTTTTCTTGTGGAAAAAAAAAGATATTCTCGCTTAAATAATTTTTCTAATTAGTAGATTTCATGGGCATGTAGTAGATTTCATTAGTAGATTTCATGGGCATTTTTCTAATTAGTAGATTTCATGGGTTTTTTGATGTTTTAGATATGAAACTTTCAAACATTTTGTGCAAATTCTAAACTTAAGTAACTTAATCCTTAAATTAACTGTTTTTGAAAAAAATTGCTGTGGTTTGAGCCTGGGAACTAAAATACCTGAAAGAATTTGACCGCTTACCTCAAATATGAGGGTTGTAAGCTAAATATCTATAAGCTAAATAAAAAACAATTTTTTGCCATCTTATAATAAATTTTAATTTCTTTTTTCATTGACAGATTTCAAATTTCATTGTATAAACTTTTAGTGTTTAAAAGTTATGATCATGTAAAACTTACAACCCCTCATGATTGCAACATAACTTTAGTTATGGTCAGAACTTTAAATTGTCAATCATCAAAACTTTTTAATAATAGAAAATTGTCCGATGAAATTTAAAGTCTATCAATGAATTTAAATTAAGCATAAGATAGTAAAAATTAATTTTTTCATTAACTCTCTCTGGTCACATTTGGCAGAGGAGTGCAATTTTTTTGGGTGTTATTGTTCCCAGGCTCCAATCAATATTATTTTTGCAAAACATTCTAATTTTTAAAAATGTATTCTAAAAATATTACAAGCTTAGTTAATGGTAAGTCTATTTATTTAAAAATACTAGATACTTATGTACAGTATAAGTCAGAAAAGTAAAAACTACAGATTTTTGTTAGATACAAGAATTTAAACAAGAAGATAAACAGAAGTGACACCTAGTGGCAGCCAGATTTATAAAATTGTTAAACTGAACATATATAAGCTTTAAAACAGTGGATATAAAACCAGGATGCGGCAAAAAAATCTATATTTAGTCATTTAAAAATAAAATTTATATAACAAAATATATTAATAAATAATAACTTTTAATATGCAAATAATAGAGTAACAATATTTTTTAAAAATGCAATATTAAGGTAAATATTGTTAATTACTAGGGGTACACCTATGTATTGGCATGTGCCTGCCGATGCATCGATCATTTAGCCAATGCATCAGTATCAGCATTGGTCTTGTTAACCATCAGCCGATGCCAATTGTTTTAAAAATCCAATAAAAAAGTTTTTTTTTATTTTTGTGTTTCTATATTGTATGCAAAAGTATAGTTATTCCATAAAAGAAAATGCATGAATAAGCCTAAGTTATTATGTATATATATCTGGATCCACTTAATCTTCAAATATTTTTTGAACCGTTTTTATCAGGAGCCTTCATTAGAAATTAACTATTCGAACTTTATTCATAGAAATTTGCAATCATTTTGTTGTAGCACTAGCAGATTGGTTTTGAGTCATTATAGATCTTAGCATTGTCTTGACTAGAAAAAGGTTACTAAATGACCGCTCTTTTTCAGTAATGGAAACTGGAATCATGTCAAAAATGTAATTTCATTTAGTTTCTTTTTATAATATAAGAGAGCAATTACATGACTTATGGATCCAAACTATACAAAGAGATAAGTTTAAAGTCAATAAATGTAAATATAATGTAAAATGTAAAAAAAAAAATTCTGCCAGATGCTTCTCTTCTTGATATTTTTATTTTGCAAAGTTTACAAATTGTTTTGAACATTTATTTTTATCTATATCAAAAGGCTTTTTTGATTTTTATTAGAGTATTTTGATTTTTGATAAGAAAAGCAACTAAGCATTAAGCAAACTTAAGCAAATAAGCAAGCATCAAAATTGACTATTAACATTATATTTGAAAAAAAAATCTTATCTATGAATAAAGAGTAAAAAAAAATGAATGGCCAAAAAAGAAAAGAGTTGAAAATTGAATTTATTACCACTGCCAATGCATCAGTATATGTCTGTACCAATCGGCATTGGCTAAAAGTTCATCAGCATCAGTGCACCCCTATTTATTACCATAGATTTTATAAACAATATTTTTATTTTTATAATTTTTTTTTTAATTTACATACTTCAATAACATTTGTCTATTCACATTTAAGTCTAAATAATCACTTCTATATTGTTTTATAAAATCTATTTAATGGTTTAAAGCCATTATTCAAAAATCTGACTTGAGTTTTTATACTTTTGTTACTGTCTCACCCAGTTGTTCAGTCACTGACCCACTCACATGTCCAGTCACTGACCCACTGTGAACTGTAGTTGCTCCTTGGCTCTGATGAAGAGAACATAGTAAAAAAAAAATTAAAGGATTTCCTAGTCTGTAAGAAAACCTTCTGGGTGAGTGACCAGCTCAAGCCATAATGTCTGTTTTAGATATTTCACTGCATATATGCTTGTTTACCACAAGCAAAATTCTATTTATAACTATGGTGTTGTAGCTTGTTTTTTTTTAATTTTATTTTGAATGGAAGTTTAATTTATTTTTAATAGCTCATCCCATTAGCATTACAAAAAGCAATTAGTGAAAACGTAATGTTCAGAGAAGGACTTCCTATTGATTTTTCTTCATTTGTTGGCGTTTCAAATTCAGAAAAGGTGAAATTTTAAAATCAAATATTTATAAATAAAACTACTATTTATAAATAAATTATAATAACCCAAATATAGTTAAAGAACAGTTGAAAATATATCCCTAATGTTAGAGGGGTAAGGAATTAACGAATTTTGAATTATTGAATTTTATCTAGCACATATTTTTTGTCCATTCTAGAAATGTCCTGAGCGAGATACTTTTGTAAAAACAGTTAAAAAACTCATGGAGAAGCTTATTGATTATGTTGAAATTGATGAAGCAGGCGATGAGGTAGTTTTTTGTAAACACTTAAGTTTTTTATTTTATAACACTAAAATTTCAAAATGATTGAAAATATAATTTAAGAATACAAATAACAAAATATATTTATATATTTTTTTTTAATTATAATTTTCAAGTTGGTTAAGGTATTTAAATTAAAATTTAATTATTTTGTAAAGTTTAATTTTGTAAAATTACATTGTTTTGGTTTTTAATTAAATATTCAGTTTAAATGTGTAATATACAGCTTAAATGTGCAATTTTTGTTACCAAAAGAGTCTTTAAATTTTTTTAACATAGTAAAAAGTTAATTTTTTAATTATTTATTAAAGTTTCATTAAATATATTATATATATAAGGTATTCATAATTTTTATTTAAATCGTTTCGTACAGTTTGTTTTTTTACTAATATTTTGTGCATATTTCTTTTGTTTTAGGCATTTTCATAACAACTGTGTCTTTTTTCATTACAACTCTATTTTTTTTTCTAGACTAGGGATTAATAATTATATATTTAATAAAAAAAAAAAAATTTTTTTATTACAAAATTTTTTCTAGTTTTGACTTTCCTCTTTTATGAAAAATCATGAACATGCTAAAATATTCTTGAAAATAATTTAAAGATTGAAAAAATAAATTGAAAAAAATCAATATTAATAAAAAAACTAATTGTAAAGGAAAAAATATATCTAACCTCATTTAAAATATCAACAGATGATGCACCAAGGTGACTGAGGTCATTGACAACACGCAAAATACCAACACCATCACCTGCTAATAATTTTTGTAAAATGCTGTAAATTTTTTTGATAATTAAAAAAGTAAAAATAAGAATCTCACTGTCTAAAAAATCTAAAAATAAACTCCAGTTTTTTTAATTTATATTTCTAGTTTTTTCTTAATTTATAAAACTCATTTTCTTATTATAATTTCTGTTATCGATTTTTTTAAATTATTTGATGAATTTTATCACTTTTTTAATAAATGTTCAGATAAGAAATCAAACATGTAAATGCTCAGATAAGAAATATAAAATTTTATTTTTATATATTTAACATCGCTTAAATTACTAATGTATAGTAATGTTTTATCAGATATGGAAAAACAATGCAAAATTTAATAGTTTCAAAAAAAATTTAATATTAACAGGTTTAGGGCAAAATGCGCTAAAAGTTTCATTTTCAATTTAAAACAAAGCATAATAATATTATTTATTTAAAAGAGACAAGGAACAATATAATTTTTTAAATAGCTTAAGGAACAAAGGATTCAAAGTGAACTAATGTGGATTGTTATCAGCTGGATAATGAATAAACCAATAATTAAAAGCTAGTAACAGAATAAACCAATCATTAAAAGCTGGTAATGGAATAACCAATCAAAAATAACAATTTTATAAACAAAAAGAACTTTTTTTAAAAAAAGATGATACTTTTTTACTTAAAAAACATCAAAATAATTTACAAATAATTTCTTCTCTCTACTGATAAATGCACCTCCTGCGTAATTTCCTAACTCCAGGAAGGTATGGAAGCTTTTAATTTCTTCATGTTGGTTCCAAGTCAAGTCTTATTCTACTCCATGGTTTTCATCTTCTTGTGCAGCTGCGTTATGTGATCGTAATTATTTTTTTCATCTTTTTCAAAAGAACAACTCTATTGAGAACTAATGTCCGTTCATTATTTCAAGAAATCAGTGTAAAAAGGTGCTTCTGATGCTAATCTCCATTCTCAGTTTACTAAATCTAAATAACTTATACCAGAAGTTAGGTTCTATAGACTTTTGAAAAATATTCAACATTATTATTAACAAAAAGGTAAGTTTAACATACAATCTTTATTTCTTATGGCTATACTCTTCCTGCCATTCCAGTTTAACAGGTTAACCCATTGTTATTTAAATGACCCAAAGATATTTAAATCACTCCAGGTTCTGTTAAAGTCATATTTTAAGTAAAATATTTCTACAGCTTGTGGTCCAAACAACATTTCTGTCATAGTCTTACAAAAGTGTTCTCCAGAACTCTCCTCAGTTCTCTCTAAACTATTTAACAAGTGCTTGACTAAATCTTGTCTTAAAAATAGCATCTGTGATTTAAGTTTTTTAAAACTCAAGAGAACATTTTGACCCCTGCAACTACCCAGTAAACATTGTTTTATTGGATTTGCAGTAGACCTTGGTTGGCATTTTTTAGCGGTTCATTGGAGTTTTGCTCGTCAGTTACTTAGTCATCAGTTTTTACTTTTGCTTATCAGCTATTTATGGACCATTAGTGACAGCTGCTATATATGGAAAGCTGATAACTTTCTGACATAATAATAGTGGCTGGTCATCAGCTAGCCACCTTTGATGGCTGTCACTAATGGTCCACTAAATAACTGTCAGTTAGACCTATATTGTCACTAATGGTCCACTAAGTAACTGTCATTTGGACCTATATTGGCACTTTGATCAAATTGCTGAAGTTTTGTTCATCAGTTACTAACTGATGAACAAAGCTTTAGCAATTTGATCAAAGTGCCAATATAGGTCTACTAAAATTCCACCATAGAATGTTTGCTGGGTATGGTCCAATCAGTCTTTGTTATTAGCAAGGTCTTTAAGTCTTTGATCAACAAATTTTTAACATCTCATTGTAAGTAAATAACTTACTGTCAGACAATCAATACGGTTTTCGATCCTCTTGCTCTACAGCTGACTTGCTAACTGCTGTGACTGAAATATTTTATTGTTCATTAGATGGAGGTGGCAAGGCAAGGGCTATTGTTCTTGACATCTAAAGTTTTTGATAAAGTTTGGCATGCTGGTCTTCTCCATAAGCTTGCTTTATATGCTGTAAAGTTTTTGAGATTATTAAATCATTTCTTTTTAACCGCAGTTTTGACAAAAAGTCTTCTCTTTTTGATCTCTTAGAACAGGCCTGTTCTAAGAGATCAAAAATTGGGGCTTGTAGTAGCTTGTGAATTCTAACTCTAGAAAAACTCAGTTATTTACTGCAAACAACTGTCGCAATACTTTCAACATTCCTATATTAATGAATAGCAACCCTCTCACTGAGTCCTCTTTTTTATGTCTTCTTGGATTATCGTCAATTGCTAAATTAGCATCTGCTATGGTTGCTTCTCTTTATCATGCTTGCCATTTTTTTATTCTAATGATGCTCTTACTCTTTTAGACAAGGTCCAGAAACGCATCGTAAACATTTTATTTGCCTCCCTCTCATTGTTGTAAAGTAGCATCTCTTTCTCTTTTCTACAAATACTATCATGATTGCTGCTCAAAAGAGCTATCATCTCTAGTTCCATTAACCAAAACTCATTCTTGCTTGACTCGTCATTCAGCAAAGTTACATCCTATTACTGTTTTTGTCCCTACATGTTCTAAAAACTTTTATTCGTCTAGTTTTTTCCTTGCACTTCAACTCTTTAAAACTCTCTCCCATCTTTATGTTTTCCTGACTTATACAACCTACAACTTTTCAAGTCTTCTGTCAACTATTTCCTTGCTTTTTTACTCTATTTTTTTAGACATTAACAAAGAGACTATTCATGAAAGATTTTCTCTGTTAATTCCAATCTAATTTTATTTTTATTCTCAAAAAGATGTTTTAATGGTTTTTAGTCATTATTATTCAAGTTGTAATTAATTATTTAATTTTCAAAGAATAAGTTTTGAATGAGTTAGAAAATAAATATATTTATTGATTTGTGATCTAAATTGAAAATCACATTTTGATAGAAGTTTGTTCTTATCATTATTATTGTTTTATGTCCATTATTCTGTTTGTTCTGGTTAAATAATTATGCATCATTTTCTATAGCATTCTAGCAAACAAAGTATGTAAGATTTATATTATAGGAGTTTAAGTTTCCTCAAGCAGTTTGACTTATATATAACTTTTTATTTTTTTTTCGGTATTTTAAATGAGAGGAATTTAGCCAAATAAAAAATATTTAAAAAAATAATTTAAAAATAATAATTTAAAAAAAAGGAATTTAAAAAATAGGCAAAAGATTTAAAATAAACAGCTCAGAAAAATATGATTTTTAAAAAAGATTAAGAGATGTAACTTTGTGATGATGGGATAGTGGCTCAAGCTTGGCAGAAAAAGCAGGTCCAACTACATTTGCAGTACCTTTTTGGACTTTATCATGAAGATAATCTTAAGAAAAACCTACCTAAATATGACAAAGTATTTTATATAGAAACAGATAAGAGATTTGCAGAGGTAGGGAATGAAACTGGGAGTAAGAAAATAGCAACCACAATAAAAAAAACTTAGAAGATACTAACTTTGCAATTAATTGTATATATAGTTTCCATGAGAGGTCTGTATTAAATGAGTGAATGATAGTTCAAGCTTAAAGTAGAAGACTCAGTAAGAGTATTATCATTCATCAGTATTGGAATATTAACAGTATTGTGATAATTTTTTGAAGTAAATAGCTAAGTTTTGCTGGAGTTAAAATTCACAAACCACTGCTGTTAAAGAGGAGAGATCAGATTCAAGATTGGCTGCTTTAAGGATGACTTTGATAATGCGGTTAGAAACTAATGGTTTAATGATTTCAAAAACTTTCCTAGATACACCGATTAATACACTCATCTAGATACACCTTTCCTAGATACACCAATAGCCGTAGCCTCACTGCCACCATCTAATGCACAATAAAAACTTTCTGTGATAACCAAGTTGGCTATAGAACAAGGAACAAGATCTGTTTTGAATGTCAGAAAGCGAGTTTTTAGACTATAGATAGGATGTCAGAAACTTGTTGATCAAAGTCAAGCTAATAATAGAGAGAAGGTTGGACTATTGTTAGAAGGGTTAGAGTGTTCTCCAGAGTTTTTAAAAATTGACCCCACAGGTGCTCTTTCCCAGCAGGCAGGAAAACAAAATTCGTACTTATTAAATAGTTTAGTGAGTTTTTTAAGAACACTTTTGTAAGAATATGACAGAAATGTTGTCAGAGAATGTTGTCAGAACAACAAGTAGTATATGAGTTAAAGAGAGAAATAGTTTTAACAACGGAAGTCTGAGTAATTTGGTAGTCTAACAATAAATTATTCTGTTTCTCTGGAATGTTAGAAAGAGTGTGGTCATTAGATTAAGTTGAATTAAAGGAAAGTTCTTTGCTAATAGTTCTGCCTTATCTTTGGAAGACCTATTAAGATAAGATCCGTGTACTAAAAGTGGAATAATAGAATAACCTTCGTTAATGACACTGTTGAAAATTTTCAAAGCTCTCTAGAACTTAACTTCTGAGTTAAAATACAAAATTTAGTGAACTTAGAGCAATAAAACTTTAGGGTATATAAGGCTTGGCTTGAAACTAACTAGACGGAATAAAAGCTTCAATACCTGCCTGGATCCTGGAGGTATGGATATATATATATATATAATTTTTGCTTGTGCGTAAGCATTTCTAACTTTTTAAATTACATTTAAGCTTATAATATTTAACTTATAGTGTATTAATATACTTTAATAATTCACCGTTTAATTACTTTGATTTTTTAACAATACAATTTTTATTATATTTATTTAACTTACATTTAACTTATGTTTTTTTTTTTTTTTTTAAATTTTTTTCTTTGAAAAAAAGTTTCCTGCTTTATTTGTAACTAAAAACAAAAGTTCAAATTCATTCTTAAAAAGTTCATAGGTAACTTTTAACATTTATATTAGATATATTAATAAAAGATTTTAAATTAAGTAATTAAATATAATATAAAAATTTATTAAATTTTTTAATATTTAACTTATAAAAAGTATAAAAACTAATTAAACTAGTTCCAACTCTTTTAAATCGTTTTTTCTTTTGCTTGTATATTGAAGTGCTGAGTACGAGTATGCTGCAAGTTAGCACAAAACTCAAAAAAAATAATTATACATTTCAGTATATGGCTCAATGGTCTAGCGGTATGATTCTCGCTTTGGGTGCGAGAGGCCCCGGGTTCGAATCCCGGTTGAGCCCGTTTTCGTGGTTTTAACACAATTTGTTTATAATTTATAGTTAAAAATAATTATTTTATATAAAAAAAAGTTTGGTTTTAATGTAACCAAAAAATTAATTTTTAGCTCGTGTTGGATCATATGGAAGAATTTCAGCCACCGTACTATTCTTCTGGTTAAATTATTTTGTGATTTTTTGCTTTTAATAAACTATACTAATACTATACTTTTTTATTCAGAAGTACCTTTTAATTTTTATTGCAGATGATGTTGAATGCACGGTGTTTAGTAAAGACGGATTTTGGGATGGTGAAGTGCGGCGTCATCACAAAATAGAATTGAGTACTGAGTTGAGATTGGTTCGTCCAGGAATAATTCGGTATGTAATAAATAGTTTGATAATAAGGCATATTTATCGCTTTTATACACATTTGCATTCATTGTAAAAGTGTACATCATGCTGTTCTTTCTACAGGGTTATTCCAGCAGATACTGAGTTACAAGTTTATTACTCTGTCGAAAACAGTCGGCAATATAAAGAAGTTCCTCTCAGAGTGCTTCGTTTTTCACTAGAGGTTTGTTTTATTGATACATTGAAATATTACATAAAACCCTACTACCCTTACCGTTTTATTGTTTAGTTAATCAGGGATCAATATCCTAAAACCAGTGGCGGATTTAGCTTAAGGCGTGGGGGGGGGGGGTTGAGCTGTCTCCTACCCTACCCACTTGCTCGCGCTGCCTAATATTACAAAATCCTGTGTTTTCTTTTAAATAAAATAGAAAACTAGGCAACAACAAACCATGGCTTACATACCTGCTTACATACGCCATGGCTTACATACCTGCATTACAAATTTGCCTGCTTTTACGGAAGAAAACAAAACGGAGACGTTTTGTTTTAAGAAATTATCTCATAACCATAATGTACACAGACATTTTTAACATAGTTCGGTGTATCAATACTATTGTGACTGTACAGTGACGGATGTTCGTAAAACTACAATGTCTTTGCATACGGTAAACGATTTTTTTTCATAATGGAAAAACAAAAAGTTATAAATTAAATGTTGTCAAAATTAGATTTAATTTTAACTTTTTGGATTGGCTTTAATTTTAATCGAACGTGAGCTTGCTGAGAGCATTGGCTTTGATTTGTCAATAAATTATTTTGCTTCAACCCAATGGACTCAGACGTCCGTAAGACATTTACACAACGTCTTATAGTTAATTTATACAATAGACATTTATACAACGTCTTATAAGTCACAAGTCTGTACGATGTCCTTAAGACGTCCAACGAAGGTTTTGCACCCGCTGGAAATAAAGTTGTGCAAAAAAAATGTTTATATTTAATGTTTTTTTTTTTTTTTAACGATACTTGTTAACCAAACTTTGAGACGCTAAACAATCTTAGAGATTGTTTGCTAAGTAAACTTTTAGATTATCTTAGACGTACTGATAGTTATGATAAAAGACACGTAAAAGCATCGATAAAATATATCACAACTGCAGTACTCCAAAAAAAATGTTTCTAGCGGTAAATGTGCCACCCCCTGCCCCTGTTGCCCCCTACTCATTCCCCTTGCCTCCTCCCACGACTCTAAACACCAATCTGCCGCTAAAACCTACTAGGAAGTACCTAGTAACCTAGAAGGAGAGGGGGATGCAACCAACCACAGTTTATTTTGTTTAATAAAATGAACCATGGTTGGTTGCCCCGCACGGAAAAGTATTGGTAATTGTCAGAGGGATATCGATGATCGACCATACCATGAGTCTTGATTAATACAGTTACATTGATTTTGATAATTTCGGAACGGTTAATCATTCGTATTGTTTAGGTATATACGAGGAGCTAGCTTTCAAAAAAGCTTGGTTCAAACCCCACCTCTAGACAAATTTTGCGGTAACGGTTAGGAAGAAGGCGTAAACTTCCTATTAAATGCTCATCTGCGGTGCTCTGCGATCAGACCGTAAGGACTTCTTGGAGCACCTAAATAAAATTAACAATTAGCCTAAACGAGAATTTCAAATTGTTTTTTGAGAAATTCTCAAATAACAAATTTTGTTATTTATGCTTTTCCTATAAAATAGCTTTCAATATCTCCTATGCATTAGCTTTTGATATCTCCTATTAGCTTTTAATAGCCCCTCCTATGCATTAGCTTTTAATAGCTTTTCCTATCCATTTGCTTTTAATAGCTTCTATCGATTAGCTTTTAAAAGCTCCTCCTATCGATTTGAGTATTATCAAATCTTTGCGAATAAAGATGTATTCTATATTTGTTTTAGGATGCCGATCTTTTGGAATATTTTTTGTTAAGTTATCCAGCGTACGTTGTTGTTGAAAATGCTCCTGGTGATGATATCCATAAGGTATTTAGATTTTTGTTTCTGTTTTGTTTTGTTTTTTGCTTCTGTTTGTTTTGTTGTGTTTTTTTTAATACAGTGCACAAACGTTTTGCTTACTTTATATTAAAAAAACATTCACTTCTCTTTATGCTTGCAGGTTGATGTCGCTAAACGTCTATACAACTTTGGTATTCTACGGTCTAAGGTTCCATTGGTGCATACATGATAAAATTAAAATTGATTTATTGACATAATGGTTTTAATGTACGGCTACTGTAATGAAAAAAATTAAACCGCAAAATTTTGTAATTAAAGTTTACAATTTTTTATTAACAAAAAGAACAAATAAGAAAAGTAATTATTTTCTCTTTCTACAAATTTATCAGAACCTTTTACTGTATTCAATAAACATATATATATGATTACATTTTTAATATCCATAGAATTTTGTTGGAACTTAGATAAGTAAGACAGCGTGATCTGGTCAAAATAGGCTTTCCTCTTAGAATTAGATAGTAAATTGTCAAGTTTAGATGATTTTTTGTAGTTATTAGAAAGAATATTACGATAAGCCTTATCCACACAACAAGTGTACCATTCTGTCCGCACTGCAACAAGTGTACCATTCTATTGTTAACGTTAAAGCTTACAAGTTTTATTGTTTCAAGTTGATTATTTTATTAACGAGAGCATTTTATTTTCTAATCCATGCTTTAAATTTTTATTTAACTCTGAGTATAAACTTTGCTTATATCGTGGGCATCGTAAGATTAGTTGGCAGAAAATGTTTAAAACTGAATTTTAATTTATTCCAAGATTTAAAAAGCAAATCCATAGCATTATTTGTGATGTGTAAAAAATCTTTTTTGATGATAACGAATTCAAGAAGATAGTTCAATTGAGTTTATTCAAAAAAAAATTAAAATCTTATATTATAAAAAATTATTATTTACACAACATTAATAAAAAATCATTTATAGTTATATGTAAATCATATATATTAGGCTTATATCTGTTAGTAATAATGTAAGTATAAAGAGTCGAAATAACTTACACTGCTTTGGTTTCCTGATTACGCAGAGGAGGTTTAATAAAAGGAAGACACGTTTAACGTGGCATTGGTAAAACCAGTTTTAGAAGTCAGTCATTTTGATTACACAAAACAGTTTCATGCTTCACACAGAAATTGGAATTTTACTAAAATCTTTAATAAAACCGAATCAAAACATTACAACAAATGGTTGATTAATTCGCCGGTTTATGTTCACCAGCTAATAACTTTGCTTTAATGAATAATTTGCTGACTAATTGTCTGATTCAGTTTTTTTGAATAACGTTCGACTGATGTAGAAATTTAAATCTAGTTAGCTGCATTTCGTCTTGCTGGCAGGTATCGTAGCTTACACGTTTAATAGGTTTTTATGATAATAAAACTATTTTTGCAAGAATCTTAGTAATTATTTTTTTAGTTATTTTTATTCAATTTTAAACACTAACATTTTTATTTATCTATATGCAGTAAACAAATATTTAATTTAAATTGATATATAAATCATTATATTGCAAATTTTAGTTTATTTTATAGGAAGGCAAACGAAGGAGTCTTCGTTTTAACGTTATTTTGTTCACGGTATTTTTTTGTTGTTGCTGTTTTTCATCATATACTTGTTATTTTTTCTCTTGAAATCGAAAAATTTTATGGTCTGATTTAAAAAAAGATGTGGTCTGATGTATCCTTTGTAATCTAAATCAAACACAAAGTGTAAGTTTTACTTGTTGTTTCCATTTTGAATCATTAAGACACCGAGAGCTTTTTGTTTCACGCACGTTGATGCATGAAACAAAAATATGCCTTTTTCTTTATTTTCATTATTTAAAGAGCGCGGGAAACTTGCAGAAGACCGATGGCCTTGTCATCAAGAAACCGCTCTGCATTATTACATATTTTTTCTATACTATCTATACAATAAATTCCTATTAATAAATTAAATAATGTCCTCATTTTATTATCCGTTTAGATAGCATAAAAATAAAAAGAATCCAAGAAAAAAAAAAGGAAAAGCAAAAAATTGCTGATCTTAAACAAAAAATTTATTTGGTTTAACATGAATATGTTGGTAAATGATTTACTATATTGAATTTAAAGTTCCCATTCGTATTTCTTAGAGAATTCAGGTTATTCGATTTTGTAAATTTAGTATTTTCGTATATTACTTTGAAAGAAACAAGAGATGTGTTTTTTTTTAATAGTAGTTTAAGGTTTCCTTTTTCTCTTGTGTCATATCTATTTTGGCCATTAAGAAAGAAATTTTGAAAAATGCAGTGGAAGAATTCCGATTTCTTATTTTACCATAAGCATCAAATTTTTAAATATGTTAATTTAAAAATCGAATAACCTGAATTCTCTAAAAAATATTATTAAAAAATCTTATCTTAAACAGATAAATTTATGCACTTGTATCAAAAAAATAAAAACGTAAAATCAATTAAAACTATAAAAACCTAAAATATTTTTATCAATACAAAAAAAGAAGAACAGATAAAAAAGTTCTGCCTACAATTATCAAGTTCATTACTATGTATGGGAACTATAAATTCAATAGACGTTTAATGCTTTAAAAATGGGTCAGCATATGAGAATTTTTCTTTATTTTAAACTATTCTTGCAATATGCTTTTAATTTCGATAAAATGTAACTAAGTTGGATTTATGAGTACTCGCCCATCCAATATATGAAATACCTTTGTATAAAAGATAAATAAAGAAGTTTTAAACTATTTTTGGACAGCAAAGAACTAGCTTTGTATAGTATACCGGTGTTTTTTAATATACTGTTATTTTACATATTTATGTTCGTTTTTGATAAAATGTTCTCATTAATAATATACCAAAAAACTTTGTTGCTTGGGTTCTCTCGATTTCATTATTTTCTATTTTTAGCGAAGGTAATGTGAGTGGTATATTTTTTGTGTTTAATAATAATTTATTAGAGTTAACCCCGTTGTTTAGTTTTTTAAGTTAAATGTTTGTAGTTTCAAAAGTTCTTCAATAGTTGTGGACGTATAAAACAAATTAGTATCATCTGCAAAAATTATGACAGTATATTTACTTAAGGCTTTTGGGAGGTCATTAATGTACATAAAAGACAAGAAAGATAAAGAAATGTTAACAGCCGATTGTATAGTAACGCAATTTTGATAAAGAAATGTTAACAGCCGATTGTATAGTTAAAATTAAAAAAAAGTTTTTTACAATTTTTTTTACACATTTTTTATAATTGAAATACATTACAATCACCAGGTGTCGTGGCTAATTAGTCAGAGCCGCCCCCACCTCACCCTGTCCTCCAAAAAAAAACTGTCATTAGGGCCCCAATTTTTTAAAAATTTACTTAAAAAAGTTCACAAAAAAAACACTCTAAGAACGTCTAAATATGCAAATGGGCCCCCAAAATTCGCTTATCCCCCTAATTGTGTGTGTCGGTTAGTCTATGGCTCTGCAACCACCGCTTCAACTTTTCATCAATATCGTCTAGTGTATTGTAAACTATGAATCTTTTTAATGATTTTATTGATTGAACTAGTTTTGTGTTAGTATTTTCACCATTTTATTATTTACTTAACAAATATAATGAGGGGCGTTCCCCTGCGATATTACTCTTAAAATGAACTTCCATTCTAATTTATAATCATCTATGATGACTGATTCCGTTCTTTTTGAAAAAAAATCTTTAATCAAAGACAAGTTTTTGCATTGTGAACATTAAACATTGTGATGCAAATAATTTTTTAACAGCTTGTTTCCTGTCAACAGAGTTTCCAGTCAACAATTTGACATTTCCGTATATTTGCCTCTGTTATAGACATAATAAAATCGTCGTTTTTTTTATTATTAAACTGCTTATTTTATTTAGTTAACAAATTAAGAAATAATGACACTTTTATTGTCTTCATGCGGTGATTGATTTTGCCAAAGATTTGTTAGTAATAATTAAATCAAAGCCATATTAGATAACTTTTGCGATGCAGTTGGTTCTTAAATTGAATAAAATAATAAATGGTTATTAGGCAAAACTAAAAATTTTTGAATTTCTGATTCAACACTTTCATTTGTATAACAAAGGTCTTTTAAGTCCCACACTATATAAGGTTAATTGTAATACCCTGTAATAATAACACCATAAAACTCTCTTATATCTAGCTTAT
Source organism: Hydra vulgaris (assembly GCF_038396675.1). Taxonomy (NCBI): domain Eukaryota; kingdom Metazoa; phylum Cnidaria; class Hydrozoa; order Anthoathecata; family Hydridae; genus Hydra; species Hydra vulgaris. The sequence goes on from NC_088928.1 coordinate 33,912,850, forward strand.
GTTGTAATGATAACATCGTTAAACTCTCTTATATCTAACTCATGCTGTAATGATAACACCATCAAACTCTCTAATATCTAACTTATGCCTAATGATTTCAAATACTTTACTCAAACCTCGAATCATATCAATTTTTTGCTTTGCAACAGTTAATGATGTTTTATAAATACAACGAAAATTTTATTTTCATTGAACACCAAACACCATTGATAGTTTTATTATTTTAATATTAATAGTTTGTATTTGACATAAAATATTAACTTTGTTCCATATATGTATGTTTTTATTAAAAATTACCAATCCTTCTCCTCGGTATTCTCTGTCGTTATTTCTAAAAGAAGTATATTCATTTAAAATATAAATAGATAAAAAAGTGAACCAAGTTTCTATGAAGTATATTATATGAGACGAAATTATGGTGACCATTATTATGTGGCTATTTGCTATTGTGACTGTTGTCACCATAATAAATAGTTACATTATGTGATATATATGGTGACTGTTCTTTTAAATTTATTAAATTTATTATTTAAAGAAGTAGCGTTTGTGTAAAAACATTTAACATACTTGTATATTTGATTAAAGTTGCTTTGGATTTAAAATTTCTAATTTGAATTTTTATATTGGTAATTTTTATTTGTAGCTAATGTTTGAAATTTGATGGTGAAATGCATTCCACCATAAAATTTTCATCAAAAGTAGTTTGGCTGAGGAAAACAAATTTTTCTCAAGCTATAGGCTCTTTAAAAGGTGCGGCCGTGGCGCAGTGGTTAGAACGCTTGCTTTATAAGCAGGAGATCCAGGTTCGAAACGAGCTTTGGACATATTTTCGCGTCACGGTAAGGAAGAAGGCGTGAACTTCCTGGTTAAATGCACTTCCGCGGTGCTCTGTGACAAGACCGTAAGGTCTTCTTGGGGCACCTAAATAAAAAAATGAAAAAAAAAAAAAAAGTTGTGTGTTGGTTGTCTTTTATTAGTTATCTCTAACAACTCTTTATACAATGTTAGCATTTTATTTTATTTGTAATTTCATAGCGAGTGCTAAAAAAAAATAGTAAAATATGTTAGACTTATAAAACTTCTTTGAAATATTTTATATGTTGAAGAATACTTTTAGTAAAAAAAATATACAAATATTACAATAAAAACTAAAGATTTCATTTCTACGATTTTATTCGGCTTCGTTTTCTTCTTTTGTTTGTGATGAAATGAATTCTGGATAATCTATATAACCATCCTTGTTTAAATCGTCTTCCTCTAGAATTTGATCGACCATCCCAGCAAGCTCCTTTAACAAATATTTAATGAAAATTAAAATTAATCGAATAGTTTTTATTTATTAATTGGATAACGGCTAGGTGACTTTTTCACAATTATATTTTACCTCTTCCGTGTATTCCTCTGGTTTTTCAGAACCTTCGTCGTCATGGTAATGCGCCATTGCATTTGCAAGTTCGATTCCATCTAATTTATCATCGTTGTCATTATCGTGTACTTTAAAATAATGGAACTGGAGATCGGTATTACTGAGTTTTTTTTCTGACACATTGATTTGTTCTTTTAAGTGTTCTTTGATGTGTCTAAAATGTGATGAAAAGGTATATGTAAATTTCAAAATATTTAGATTACGGTGTCAAATAAAATTGTAAAATAAAATTTGCCGTTTCTAAAATAAACTCACGCATTATTAGTATTGATTTAACTGTATTGTAATAATTCATTATGGTATCAGATCCGCTCTTCTGATTATACTAGACCTAGTTTAGATTGATCTCTTATAATTCAATATAGTGATTACACACATAAGAGGTTTATATTCAAATTAGTATATAAGTTTTATAATTTTTTGAAATATAATAAAGTTTATCGAAATGAATTATTGTGCTGATTAAAAGTAGTTTTGTATTTCTTGCGTAAATTTTGTCACTAAAAATAGTTATTTTAAATTATAGTTATTCCATCTATGGGCAATTCCACACTCAAGTGAGTTATTTCGATTTAATGAATAAATGAATTCAAAGAAAAACCAAGTAATTATTGGAGTGCTATATGTTTAAAAATTTTAAAATTTGATTAATAATGTTATTTGTGTTATTTTTTTGTTTTAAATTTCAAATTAAAGTCATTCGTCTTACCGTGAAACTTTGATAGGTTTTTGAGCATTTTTGCAAATAAACTCTTTCGTCCAAATTTTTTTTTGAATTTTATTTTTTCGATATAACATTATACCTTTCCTTGATAGGATTCCATTAAATGTAATTTTTTTTTGGTTCTAATATATATTTTTTGGTTCTAATATATATTTTTTTAAGTCAAAGATGTTATCGATCTCAATCCTTCGTTGGGGTGACTGATAGTTTATTATTTCTTAAAAGCTTATTAATTAAGCCATCTTCACAAGTGCCATTTATACTTTTTTTAGGAGTTTTATTAAATTACAACACAATTTACAAATATACTTTTAAGATTTTAGTGGTAAAATTATAAATTTAAACAACAAGATTGGTTATCGAATATATCCATAAAATGGACAAAAAAACAAAAAACAATTTGGTGTTAATATGCAAAACATAACAATATAATATATTAATAGCATCATTAGAGTAATTGTAATTAGCAGTTATAAAATAATACTAACAAAAAAGTACTAATTGTATATAAGTACTAAGTACTAATGCACTTTACTTGTTTAACTCCATTTAAAATAAAAAAAGGTACTAAACAAAAAAACCAAAAAATCACATTTTCTTTTACCAACAACTGGTGTTAAAACCGGACTTGGAATTAGTTGTTCTGTGTAGTACCTCTAAGCTGCTGCAGGGTACTAGTTAGTAAAATAAATATTTGAAAGACAAAGTGTTAACTTTCTTAAATGAAATGTTTTGAGTTCGATCATTTAGTGAATATTTCTGACATCTTCTAATAGCGTATCCGATTCACTTAACATATTTTATCAATATTTTTTACATTTGCAAACTCTAATTGATAAATATTTGTCTTCGGTGGTTGAAGATGTTGCAAAGAAAGGATTCAATATTCTTAAAGGTGTTACCAGATACACCGTAAGAAGAAATCTTATGGAGAAGACCAGCATGCCAAACTTTATGAAATGGTTTAGAAATATCAAGAGCGATGGCCTTAACCTCTCCCCCTTTAATGCACGATAAAACCTATTGGTTATTACTGTTAGTAAATCAAGAACGAGAAGATCAAAATCCATATTGATGATTACAAAGTATGTTGTTTGATTCAAATTGAGAGATTAAATAGTTGTTAATTAAAGATTCAAAAACCTTGCTTATGATAGGAGGAAGATTAAAGGGACGGTAGTTGGACGAATCAGATCGCTCTTCAGAATTTTTGAAAATAGGGATAACAGATGCCGCTTTCCAGCGGGCTGTAAAGACTCTGATAAGCACTTGTTGAATAGTTTTGAAAGTATGGATGACAGCTCCGAAGAACACTTTTGCAAGACTATAGCAGGTATACATTTTGGGCCACAAGCTGTAGAGGAGTCTAAGCAAGAAACCACTTTAGATAAAGAAGCAGGATTGATATGAATGTCAAGCAATCAATCAACCTGTTTAACGGCTATATCAGGTAGAACACAACTAGTGTAATCAAGAGATGATATTGATGAAAAGCTCTTAGCAAACAATTCACCTTTGTTTTTAGGAGAGGTGACAAAGTCCGAACCATACTAGAGAGGTGGAATTACATATTTGCCCTTACTATTGATACTATTAAAGATTCTCCAGAAGTCACGAGAGCCTAATTTTTGTGATGAAATGCAAAATTTCATGATCTGAGAATAGCTGGCTTTGGCGTTAGACAAAACCTTGTTACAATTGTTGCTAGTAAACAATTGTTACAATTGTTTACTAGCATCGTCTAATAACGTCTGTTTTCTGGAGAATTATTTTGCTGATAGATATGGAAGTAACGGTTTCGATTGGAAATTGCAGCAGCACAATGTGAGGAAAACCATGGAAAAGAGTGAGACTTGACCTAGAATCGTCGAGAGGGAATAAAAGATTCCATGCTAGCTTGAATCCACGAAGTTATGTAGGAAGCACATTTGTCAACAGGAAGACGAAAGATTTCTAACCAAGTGCCATCACGAAGAAAATCACGGAAAGAGTCCCAGTTAGCTTTAGGTAGTTGTAAGAGGTACAATGATAGGGGGATTCAGATGATGAAGAAGAGTGAGATAATAGTTTTAGATAGATCAAACTGTGATCAGAAGCACCTAAGGGTGAATGTGGAGAAACTGAGCACTGACTAGGATCAGAAACAAGACATAAGTCGAGTAGAGAAGGTAAATGATTCGGGTTGTCAAGAAATTGAGATGGAAAGTTGACTATTTGAGTTAGGGATTGAGAAAGGCAAAAGTTGTGGGCTTTAATGCCTGCAGAATCACTGACACTAGAGCCAAGCCATTCAGAGTGGTGAGCATTAAAGTCACCGACAACAACTATATTAGCTGATGGATGAAGAGAGTGGGCTTGGTTAATATGATCAGAAATAACATCAGAAAAAGAGTGCAGTCTTAAGATGAAGGAGAGCGATATAGAACAAAGACAAAGGCAATAGAGTGAAGTGGTGCTAAACGAAAACACATGAAAGAATAGTCTGTGGATTCAAACCTAGTTTCACGACAAATGGGTGAATTCTTACGAATATAAATGCCCAGGCCAAGCATATGACTATTGGATTCTTTACGAATTAAAGGAAGATAACCATCAACACTATGATCACACGATGAGACAGCTGAACTCAAATTAGTCTCACAAAGAGTTCTGGTGAAATTTGCAAGAGATAAAACTCAACAGAAGAAAAGTTACTTCGAAGACCACGAATATAAGTGAATGATAGGTTTAGAGAACTTGGTTATGACAATGGTTTTTTGTGTTTTATAGTTTTTGGTACTTTAGTCACTTTTAAATTTATTAAAGAACTCGACTCATAGCATAAATAGAACTCAGTACACTGTTTAATAGCCCAAGAAATTGCTTCATTACTATTAATAAACCCTAAGCCGTAACAAAGGGCTCCAAATTTGGCCTTGGCAATGCACATTCAAAGTACAAACAGGGACACCATCCATGCGCAACATGGCATTGTTAATACTTTGATATTTTTCAGCTATTAATGGAATCAGCCTCTCTAAGAGCTACCACAGAGTTCAAGAAACCTCTCTACCAACCAGCCTCAGAACCATAAAACTGAGTTTTAGAGCTGTGCCCTCATTAGGAGATAATAGCATGAGTTGTCTAGTCATAAAAACAGAGACACAAGCAAAACCCATGCATTGAGTCAAGAAGATCCAGCATTCAACATCGTAAACTGGAAACAATGTATTAAAAATACATCTCTGCTAGTCTAATAGATGAAGAAGGGGTGCGAGGCTGGTCAACAGATGGAATCTGTTTACCCCTTAAGTCTTTGCCTAGGAGGCCTTCTACAAGACAGTAGCCGGATGCATTTAACATCTGCCCAATAACAAAATATATGTCTGCCCAAAAATAAAATATATATTTAATAATAAAACATATAACCAATAATAAAGCATATACCTGAAGCTTCGAACCCCACTTGTAATTTGTCTGCTTACAGAGTACTTTGCAACCTTTTCAAGAGAGCTGGGAAATGGTTTTTTGGAATTGAATACTTGATTCATGATTCTCTTCAACATGTTTGTAAAATCTTCTTCCGCTCAATTTTCAAGGATCTGAAAACAGCAATATCAAGCGGTTGTTGCAGATGTTTGGCATTTGGGATTAAACATGTAAAGCATTTTAAATCCCAAATGCCAAACATCTGCAATGATGTTTGGCAGATTGGGATTAAACAAGATGAAAAATGTGAAGTTAAATTATCCCCAATAACAACTTTAGTTTCTGTAAGAGATGCTGTTTCAGGAATAAAAATTTCCCTGAACCAACGTTCAAATGTTCTTGAGTCGAACCAACCAGATTTTGAACTGTCAAATATAGTTCCAGGTGGGCCACCATTTGTTCACTCTATATAGCAGTTTGCAGCTTTATAAACAACCATTGGAGAAAGAAACTGACTAGCTGCACTCCCACAGTACATAATACTTTAGAACGCTGCATTTTTCTTTCTACGCGTTTAAGGCCACGTTTACAAACTACTGTTTTAGAGCCTGGATTATCGCTCACATTTGTCTCATCATAGTTGAATATATTGGTATTAGGAATGTCTTGAAGGGTAATGGATAACTCATCAAAATACGAACATACTGAATTTCAGTCAATTTCAGCTCTTGCTGGTTTTACGTTGTCAGCAATTCGAGCAGTCAGATTATTGCAAACAATGAAGGATTTTATCCAATCAGGGCCAGGCAAGTTATTTTTAAATTTTAAATTAGTAACACCCATTCTGTCTAGATAGTCTTTTACTAGCAGACGCATATCCAACTTATCCAAAGGTAACTTCCAATCTGTCAGGATGCTTATAATTTGTAGAATGTTTTCTTCGGTATGGGGCTGTAATCTGGTCTGCCCAAAAGTTTTTCATATGTCTTAGTTTACTCTTGTTGTTCAGAGTACCATATGATATACCATATAACTTGGATGCCTTAAAATTGATATTCTGTTAGTTGAGATATCTAACAAGGCATTTTGCATGGCTTCTGCTGGATACAATGCATAGGATCGATTACCTTTTACGTTTATAAGTTCTCATGAAGTCTTCTGCAATTCTTCTTGTGATATTTTTTGTCTTAATGTCTTTTTTAACAATAAATAATCGTTTGAAACATTAAATAATCACAATAAGATTGAAATAACAAATATTGAAAATTATTTGAAAAAATGAAAAGCAAAATTGTTTTGAATTTTCTGCAAATGTAATTGGGAGTAACCAAAAATGAGTGGTATATCACAGTGGTATAATAACTGCAATATACCACTTGAACATCTAAGTATAGATTTTTAGAGAAAAATTTATTCCAAAAAATTAAAATCATATGTTTTTTGACATTTTTTTGGTACATGTAAAAATCGTTATTTTGTTGTTTAAGTCATGTTAATACCAACACATTTGCACAAGTTAGAATCACTTCACAATCATTAAAATTTCAAAAATCAATACTTTTGTAACTAACAGGCAAAATTATCAAAGTCACCCCGCGTATCAAAGTCACCCCGTTTTACGGTACTTTTTATCTAAATGGTAGCTAAACTACATTTTGATAAAAGCATAGTATTGTCCCCATAAGTAACGATAACTATTTTGATTTAAGATATATAAATAAATAGCTAAAACAGTCTTTTGAGTAATTTTACACAGATTAATAACTACTTAATTAAATTTAGGAAACCAGTTTATGAAGATTAAATATTTGGCTTGAAATATTTGGCTTGAAATATTCAACTGAAAACAAAAGGTTTAATGCAATGTTATTTTGCGTCCCATTTAATCTGTTCAAATAAAAAGTATATATATCTAAAAATGTGACATTACAAAAATCAAAATGTTCCGTAAGTAATGGTGGAATTGCCCCTAGACGTTTTTTTGTTTTGTTTGAGGAATTATGTATTTCTGTATGGTTTTAACTTGTTCAATTATTGACAATAGTAATTATTTTGCAAACTTCTTAATAAGAAGCAAAATCTCAGGTGTATTATGTTTGTATTTTAGGTGTTTGATATTATTTTATTTTTCGAAAACAAATAAAATAACATCAAACGTAAATTGCGCCTTTCTTTTGGCTTGCAACGCAAGCTAAAAGAAAGATATGTGCAATTTATTGTTATGAAGTCATTATTAGTTATAATCGTAATGAAGTCATTATTTATCATGATAACGCTAGAATTCACATGCCTTTGACAACCCCTCAAAAATTGTTAAATTTTTTGGATGAAATGTTTTACCTCACCAGCCTTATTTTCTAACTCTACCCGATTTCAACTCAACAGAAAATTTGCTCTCGGGGAAAAAAATCGTTTCTTCGGGTGCTTGCAAAATGCGCTTTAAGCAATTTTTCGCTCAGAAAACTGGAAAAATTTGGGAGGATGGGATTTTCAAAATATCCAAAAGATAAAAAAAGATCATTAATCAAAATGGTGCCTATATTTTTTAGAAATAAAAATTATTAATATAAAAATTTAGTCTTTCAATTTTACCTAAAAATACGAAATTACTTTTTACCGAACCCAATATTTAAACATTAAACAACTTATTAAACTATTATGCATTTTAAGTAAAAAACTTATTTCAATGGCATTAATCTTTTTTGATAATAATATTAACTGATAATATTATTATCAGTTACTATAACTATAACTATTTGTACTATAATTGATAATATTATTTTCAGGGTTTTGATTGTGTGGTATTTATCCATACAATGCGTCAGCTGTTTAAAGCAGAGCTTTTTTGCCTAATTCTGTTTATTCTTTACAAAGCTAATTGGTAACGATTATCTGCTTGAATCAAGTCTGCATACAATCAAAACTGAAACAAGTACAACTATATAAAAAAATAATATAGAAAAGGAAATCAATATTTGAAGTAGAAATAAGCAGTGATAAACTAGCTACATTACCTACAAGGGTGGTTTTAAGCCAATGGGTATAGGGGTGTGACCCTACTCCCCTTCGAAAGAAAACTATTTTCAACTTGAAGTCAGTTTTTTAAGAAATATAGTCAGATAATAAGCGTTTGACACATTTCAGTGGGCAGATATTTAGTTTCAGATATAAATGTATTTAGTATTCAGTTTCTATCTTGTTGGATTCGGTTAGTGACGTTTAATAATTGACAATTCCAAGAGATAGTATCCCTGATTCAAAATATACTGTGTTATGCTCTGAAAATTTAAATTTATTAATGATTAATGGTAAGAAATGTGACTCCAATAATGCTTTAAAACATTAGTTTAAGTCAAACTCTAACAAAATTAGCAAAATCACACGTAACAACACGAGCGAGTTTATCAGCAAGAAATATTCAAGGTGAAATTTTAATGAAGTTGACAACTTAGAATTTATAAGGAAATGTAACGATGTCATCATTACGTTTCCTTTTGCTGTCAAATGATTTAATCAATGAATTGGAGTACCACGATGAGGAACTTTTTAACTATGAAACTATAAAAAATCGTTATCATAAAAACCATATGGTTTGTTTTTATGATAATAGACCATTGTTTTTTTAAGTCATAAACTAGAACAAAATAAATCTTTAATTCATAAAAACTCAGAGCTTGTGAGTTTTAAAACAAGAATGTGTATTAAAAAGTACTCTGCGAGTTTCTATTATGACAACATTTGTTGTTGATATAAGTGCAATTAAATGCATATTTAAACCTGAAATTAAATGCATGTTTAAGGGAGGTATTTTCATACTTTTCTTTTTTCTTTTCTGGTGGTTCCTTTCGTTTTTCTATAAAAAAAGATCTGGTGACTATTTGAGACCATTTAAGATACGTTCACCGATGCACCATATTCAGCTCATTTTTTCCTTCTTTCATTTCTGTTCATTGTAGGAAGACTTTTTCAAGACTGTTTATTGTGCAATTTTTTTTTGAAAGCGTTTTGTCTTTTTGTTAGTTGGTGACAACCCTTGCATTAAATTATCTTAACATTTTAGTTTTAATTTTCACCATAGCCAATTGAGAGTCAT